>NC_053028.1:258047352-258290239 GCF_003073215.2 Triticum urartu | reverse complement strand
TCATATTGTGCACAAGAGTGCATATTGGAATGGCAAACAATGTTGCCTAAGGAAGTTTTCATTTTCTTTGGACGAAAAAACCATTTTCCATTTTTCGAGTGCCTGAAAGGAGGTTTTTTTTGTGAAGGACCTGCCAAATAATTGTTGCAAAATTGGACCAAATTATTTTTCTAAAATACTAGGACATATTTAATGCACAATTGACAAAATGGTTGGGTGTAAAAAAATTTGATCCACCTCTGGTGAAAAAGACAAATTTCCGCCGATTCAGCTGGAAGCGAGTCAAATTTGAACTGCAGCTGCCTCATAGTTTGCTATTTATTTTTTCCAAAAATCATTTCTAGGTACATAAGTATCTATTTAATCAGAGAAACATCAAAAATTTTCCAAGATTCAACCACTAGCTAGGAACGGTCAAGCCCGCCGTTTTGACCGCATTTTAAAACGGGCATAAAAAATTCAAAAAAAATCAAAAAATTGGGAAACCTTCGCATTGTGTCATTATATGTGACCAAGTTTCCAGGGAAAATAATAAACTTGTAATACGGTAATTATTTTAAAAAAGTGTTCTCAGAAATGAGCTATCAAGTGTGAAGATTCATGGCTTTCAAGCCACATGATCAATCTTATGGCTACATTCGTGGCATAGTTTGTTCAAATGATCTCATATTATGCACAAGGGTGCATATTGGAATGTCAAACAATGTTGCCTAAGGAAGTTTTCATTTTCGTTGGACGAAAAAACCATTTTCCATTTTTCGAGTGCCCGAAAGGAGGTTTTTTTTGTGAAGGACCTCCCAAATAATTGTTGCAAAATTGGACCAAATCATTTTTCTAAAATATTAGGACATATTTAATGCACATTTGACCAAATGTTTGGGTGCCAAAAGTTTTGATCCACCTCTGGTGAAAAAGACAAATTCCTGCCGATTCAGTTGGAAGCGGGTCAAATTTGAACTGTAGCTACCTGGTAGTTTGCTCTTTATTTTTTCCAAAAATCATTTCTAGGTACATAAGGATCTATTTAATCAGAGAAACACCAAAAAAAATTCAAGATTCAACCACTAGCTAGGAATGGTCATTCCCGCCGTTTTGACTGCATTTTGAAATGGGCATAAAAAATTCAAAAAAAATCAAAAAATGGGAAACCTTCGCATTGTGTCATTATATGTGGCCAAGTTCCTAGGAAAAATTATAAACTTGTAATACGGCAATTATTTTAAAAAAGTGTTCTCAGAAACGAGCTATCACGTGTGGAGATCAATGGCTTTCAAGCCAAATGATCAATCTTATGGCCACATCCATGGCATAGTTTGTTCAAATGATCTCATATTGTGCACAAGGGTGCATATTGGAATGGAAAACAATGTTGCCTAAGGAAGTTTTCATTTTCGTTGGACGAAAAAACCATTTTCCATTTTTTGAGTGGCCGAAAGGAGGTTTTTTTGTGAAGGAACTACCAAATAATTGTTTCAAAATTGGACCAAATAATTTTTATAAAATACTAGTCCATATTTAATGCAGAATTGACAAAATGGTTGGGTGTAAAATATTTTGATCCACGTCTCGTGAAAAAGACAAATTTCCGCCGATTCAGCTGGAAGCGGGTCAAATTTCGGCGGAAATTTGAACTGCAGCTGCCTTATAGTTTGCTATTTATTTTTTCCAAAAATCATTTCTAGTTACATAAGGACCTATTTAATCATAAATACATGGTTTGGTGGCGATACGTCGAGGTTTGGGCAGTGGCCGAGGGCCCCAACTCTAGAGCGCGTAAACTCGCATGCCCGTCGCGTGGTCACCGCGTGACCATAATGTTGCCATGTGTTCTGGGCGGCCTAGGCATGTCTAGTGGGTTAGGCACTCCCCAGGTTGGTGCTAGGAAGAAAATTACAACATAAGATTCTCACAAGGAGACCGATCGATGCTCAAACATGAATTAGCAGCCAAGTGTTTGATTAGCGGTACGGGAAATGCACATGGCCAATGGGCGTGAGTTTTGTCTGAGGATAATCATCTACTAAGGAGAATGTCTTCACAAATTTTTAGCTCAAAAGAAGGATCCTAGGTGGTACTTTCTTTGCAAAGTACCACGCTGGACAAAAATATGAATGTTGAAGATGGGCTCAAAATAATGAATGGAGTGAGCTGAAATTTTGTGGAGGATGGTTATTTGGGCATAGGAAATCATTGTAGAAAATTGATACCATTTGGACATGCCAAAGAAGTACTTCCTTCACAATGCTCTTCTATGGACAGAAACTTGGGAAAACTAGTGAGAGAGATTGGATGAATGAAATGATCTCAAAATTGGTGTAGGTTAGTTACTTAGGTATGGTCATACGCTGGTAAATTTTCAGATCATTTGGGTAAGCCTAGCTAGTACTTACTTCACAAAGCTTCTCTCGAGGTAGAAACTTTGGAAATTTCCCGAGAAAGATTTACTAGGAAAATTGAGCTGAATATTATCATGTGGCAATGATTTGGGTATGGAAGAGTGCCCGAAAAGTTTGAGGGTAATAGGAGGGCTCTATATAACACTTGCTTTGCAACGTGCCAATTTGGCCATAAAATATAAATTGAACCTGGGCTCACATAGATGATTTGACTGAGCTGCAATTTGGAGGAGGTTGATAATTTGGGCATATGAAGGAACTGTATAAATTTCATGTCACTTAGAGATATAAAAAAGGTACTTCCTTCACAATGCTTCTAGGTGGACAAAAACTTTGGAAATTTGCCGAGGAAGATTTGCTAGGCAAATGGAGCTGAATTTTGTCATGCGGTAATAATTTGGATAGGAAAGAGTGCCCAAAAATTCTGAGGGCAATCAAGAATACATAAATAGCACTTCCTTCATAAAGTGTTGTTGTGAACAGAATAGGAAAATGAATATTGTTGAATTAGTTTTGAACTAGGCAAGGAAGGATTTTAACATATTTGATGAAGATATGCCCCAAAGAATTTATGAGATTTTTTGGGAATTTTGGGAATGATAGAAATATAGGTTGCTTCACAACCTAGGGCAAAAACTGCCACATGGACATGACACATAGGCAAAACTGATGAGATGGCGCCTAGTCATCACAACCCACCACAATCTACAAGGCTATGACCATCTATATTGGTCATTAATAACTAGAAATAAGGCAGCGGACTAGCACTGTTTGCTTTGTGACCATTTCGTGTAAGGAAATTACGACCTTTCTGACCAAAATGGTCGCAATGGTTTAGGGTTTGGAGCCCCCTGAACAGTTTTTGACCAATTGGTCTAAAATGGTCATAAATTTATGACCAATTCTTCGAGGGTCACAGACAGAAGGTCATAAGTTGACATATTTCTTGTAGTGAGACCGTACCAACCTACATCCCCTACATCTGCTAGTCTACCATTGGAAGAGGTCACACAACATACTCAACTATGCCAGAGCCCATAATGGCTTGTGGCTGCACACGGAAGTTTCTAGTATGAATAATCTTATGATCCCTTTGAGCCTGGGTCGCGGACCGTAGGATGATCACACGGGTACTCCGGGATATCCTAGGACAACACTGGATTCTCCAGGTGCCCACAAGCAATCCACCCAGATGTGTATTCACTGGTAGAAAAAGGGCCTATAGTCCCGGTTCGTAAGGGCCTTTAGTCCCGGTTCAGGAACCGGGACTAAAGGCCCTCCACGTGGGCAGTGCGCAGAGCCCAGTCAGGAGACCCTTTGGTCCCGGTTGGTGCCACCAACCGGGACCAAAGGGTCTCCTGACTGGGCTCTGCGCACTGCCCACGTGGAGACCCTTTGGTCCCGGTTGGTGGCACCAACCGGGACCAATAGGCATCCACACGTCAGCACTTCTGTGGCTCGGGTTTTTGTTTTTTTTGAAAGGGGGGGGGGTTGGGGGTTTTAGGGGGTTAATTTAGGTGTTTCATATATTGTGTTAGCTAGTTATAATTAATAGAGAGAAGTGTCCTCTGTTATGTCTGTGCTTGGTCGACGCTACGTACTATACATATGTATATAGAGAGGACTAGACACACTAGCTAGCTAGTAAGCAAACGAAGGAAACAGAAGATCGTCATGAACATATATGCATATATACAGAGAGAAGTGATATCGACCACCTCTCCTTCTCCGAGAGATTGGTTGAACAACAAGTTCTCGTATATCTATCTGACACTACCGACTACATATATACAGTAATTATCTCTTACAAATATAATCATACGGACTCAGGGTTAACATAGAATTCTCCGTCTTCAGGGATCACGTGGTCAAGAAAGAATTCCGCCAATTCCTCTTGAATTCCTCGCATGCGAGCTGGTGCTAGGAGTTCATCCCGCTTCCAAAACATCTAATTTAAAGAAGGGGGTCAATACATATATATATATGAATGAATGAAACTCAACACAAATGATGGTAATAAAATAAAATTGTGAATGTTGTTATTTACGTACTGCATATTGTTCGTCAGTGTAGCACCGCTCACAGGTCGTGTGGCGGATGGACTCGCAAACATAGTAACCACAGAAATCATTCCCTTGTTCCTGCCACAACCACTTTACAAGAAATAGAGGTTAATCAAACTGATAAGCAAGAATGCCAAATGGTATTGATGAAACTAGCGCTTGAATGACTAGTAGATGCGCTTAAAATGCTACTATAGCTAGTACTTACTTTCGGGTGTCTAAATTGCAGCTCCTTCGGCAGTCCCGGAGCTTTTCTGGTGAATTTTCTCCAAACCCTGCCGGACAAAGAAAACAATTACTTGATATATCAGGAAATGAACAAAGTTGCTGATATGGTGGATAATGATCGATTTAATTTACTTCTCGAGTATTTGAGTCATGTCTACATAGTCCTTGGGATCTTTTCGTCTTGAGTCTAAGACGGTTACTAGTCCCTGCTCAAGCTTAATATGTAGGAGAATATAGTGGAAACTGCACACGCATGCATAACTCATCAATTACATTACTATAACCTTGACTAATATATAAGGAAAACCGAATACGCACAAGACAGTAACACTCACTTGAAGTTGTAAGGAAATAGTATTATATCTTTGTTTTGATTTATTATCAACGATTCTAGCATGCTGGCCTCGGTTTCTGCGGCATGAAATTTAACCTGAGTTGCATCGATGAGATTTGTGTTAATGAACCCAATATCACCGACTTGTCTTTTCTTCAATTCGATGATCTTCAAACTGCATAATATAGTGAGGATGATTATAAATACATGCAATGAAAGAGCTAAGCTATATAGAGAAACTTAATGACAGAAGTAGTACTACTTACAGACAGTAGCAGGTGACAGTTTCTTTATCGAGGGCCAATTGATTG
The DNA here is from genome assembly GCF_003073215.2 of Triticum urartu. Taxonomy (NCBI): domain Eukaryota; kingdom Viridiplantae; phylum Streptophyta; class Magnoliopsida; order Poales; family Poaceae; genus Triticum; species Triticum urartu. The sequence continues at coordinate 258,284,907 of NC_053028.1, read as the reverse complement.
AAGAACTAATAGAACTCCTCAAATGGAATAGGCAACAGATCAATTCCAACGAGGTCATGCTCCGGTTTAACTCTCGCATACAAAGTACTCCTCCCCCCAGAGTCTCTGCAGATTTTCAAGTACCAATCATGCAATCTTCGCATCATCGTTGATAGAGATCTTTCATCTTTGACGAGAGGCTTCCCGTACTCGTATCTTTGTATCTGCACGTCCATGGGGTCATAATGTACTTCGTTGGGCAGGTAATCTGCAGGATTGCTATAACCGGGCACCATCCTCGGATCATTATCGACGTTGTGGCTAGGCACCTTGAGCGGGGGGCACGATTGATTCGCTTGTTCGCCGAGCTGGGCAATTTGTTTCCCAGCTCATCGTTGTTTCAGCCTTTGATCACTGACAGTACTTCCCGACCGCTCCGCTTCAGCAAATTCCTTTCCAATAATGCGGTCATAGTTTCCTTTCGGCGAATCAGACTTCGGTGGTTTTGTCAGGGCAGCCAGAGTGCGCTTCACTTTCACCCGATCTACCTTCTCCTCCGGAGGTGGATGTTTCTTTGCTTTCACCCCTTCAAAGAATTTCTTCACTTCTTCTCGCGCGATCTCGGCATTCTCCTCCTGGGTCCTCTCGTATGGTAACTTCTCTGGAGTCTTCAGAGAAGGACCGAATCTGTATGTCCTCCCGCCTCTGGTTGTACTGCTAGACGCCGACCGAGCAGACATAGCGGTTGTCTTCTTTACTTGCTTAAGCGGCGGAGGAGAAGGACTACGACGCGCCGGAGCAGCTGGAGCGGCGGCAGGTCTCTTCCACCCTTGCTGACGAGGCGGAGAAGGAGGAGGCGGGCTGCTCAGGCGCGTCGGCGCAGGCGGAGAAGGAGGCGGAGTGCCGCCGCGCGCCGTAGAAGGAGCCGGCCGAGGGCCCTGATCGTCACTCGCCGGAGGAGGAGGAGGCGGTGGAGGCGGAGTGCCCTGACTCGCCGGAGGAGGAGGAGGAGGCGGTGGCGTCCAGTTCGGAAGGTTGATGAGGTCCTTCCGCCATAGGCATGCAGTCTTCAGAGCAGACCCCAGCCGAGTCTCCCCTTCACCGGTAGGGTGATCAAGCTGGAGGTCCTCAAATCCCTCCGTTATCTCATCCACCATCACCCTAGCATATCCTTCTGGAATCGGCCGGCAGTGAAAAGTTGCGCCGGGTTCAGTAGGATAAACAGAGCCAACAGCCGCCTTGACCTTCAAATTCATCCATTGCATCATAAGGTGGCAATTTTGAGACTCCGTGATAGCATCCACGGGATAGCTGGCAGGAGCCGTCAAGGCATGCTCTAGCTGAAGCAGCTCGGTGGAAGCCACGCCGCTTCTGCACTGAGATGGCGGGGTAGCTTCGGGGGAGGCTTCGGCAGTACGTTTGCTGCGATTTGCTTCTCGTTCCTCTATCGCGTCCACCCTTGCTTGCAGCGCCTGCATTTGGGTCTGCTGCACTTTTTTTCTCCTCTCATGGGATTTGTAACCACCTGCGTCCGGAAACCCAACCTTCCACGGAACGGAGCCTGGCGTGCCTCGTGTCCGTCCAGGGTGCTCAGGATTCCCGAGGGCCATTGTGAGCTTGTCGTTCTCTCTGTCTGGAAAGAACGTCCCTTCCTGCGCTGCTTCGATATACTGCTTAAGCTTACTGACTGGTATGTCCATTTGATCATTCGTCCAAATGCACTTCCCTGTTTCAGGGTCCAGGGTTTTGCCAGCCCCGAAGAACCAAGTCCGGCAACGGTCTGGCCAGTTATTTCTCTCTGGTTCGATCCCTTTATGAACCAGATCATTCTCACTCTTGGACCACTTAGGCCGGGCTATGAGGTAGCCACCTGACCCCGTGCGATGGTGAAGCTTCTTCTTCGCAGCATTTTGCTTGTTTGTCGCCGACATCTTCTTACTCTTTTCTGATGTCTTGTGGGCCACAAATGCGGGCCAGTGATCTCTGATCTTCTCATATCTGCCCTTGAATTCTGGTGTCTCATTTTTTTCGACAAACTTATTCAGCTCTTTCTTCCACCTCCTGAATAGTTCTGCCATCCTCTTCAGAGCAAAAGACTTGATTAATTTCTCTTTAACTGGGTTCTCTGGATTATCCTCAGGCGGTAGGGTGAAATTTGACTTTAGCTCAGTCCAAAGATCATTTTTCTGCATATCATTGACATAAGACACCTCAGGGTCTTCTGTAGCTGGCTTAAACCATTGCTGGATGCTTATCGGGATCTTGTCCCTAACCAGAACCCCGCACTGAGCAACAAATGCGCTCTTTGTCCGGAGGGGTTCAATAGGTTGGCCGTCGGGCGCGATTGCTATGATCTCAAACTTTTCATCCGAGCTCAACTTTTTCTTCGGGCCTCGTCTCTTTACCGAAGTTGTGCTCGATTCGGAGGGCTAGAAAAAAGAACAAAGACTTAATTAATATGTGTACATACCAAAACAATGAATGCATCAATCAGCTAGTCAGCATAGGCTTAACTAATATATATACCTGGCCGGACTCGGTTCGGTCACCGGAGCCGTCATCACGGTCTCCTTCTTGCACCGGCATTGGGTCACCGGAGCCGTCCTCATGTTCTTCTTCTTGCACCGGCATTAGGTCACCGTAGCCAGCTTGTTCACCCTCTCCTTCCAGACCATCGGTTTCGTTGAGAAACAACGAGATGGCATCACTTCCTTCTGCGATTATGTCCCTCAACAACGCTTCTTTTGTTGCTTCGTCTAGGGCGGTGTCCATAGTTTCTACAAATATTTACAACATGGCAATTATTATTCAAACATGACAGATGGATATATTAGTGCCAAACGTAGAACTAGCTACCTAATCATAGTAAGCTATCGGGAGGGGGTATATATCGACAACGACGACACTACATCTATGTCCCTCGACGACCCTCGTTCCCGATAAAAAAAAGAGGAAGAAGAAGAAATATAAGAGGAGAAGAAAGAATAGAGGAGAAGAGAAGAAGAAGAATAAGAAGAAGAAAAGAAGAAAAAAAGAGGAGAAGAAGAAAGGAATAGTGGAGAAAAGAGAAAATATCTCCTCTATTCTTTCTTCTCCTCTTTTTTTCTTCTTCCTCTTCTTTTTTATCCTCTTCTTCCTCTCATGTTCGATAGGATCGCCGAGGGGTCGGGAGGTTGCCTAGTGTCTCAGGATTCAACAAAACCATGTCTTCATCATTAGGCGAAAGTAACATGTGCATGATGGTACGAAGCTCTTCAAAGTTGTTCTGGAACGGACTCCCAGATAGGATAATCCGCCTTTTGGTACAAAGTTCAGCAAGAGCCTTCCGAATATCGCTATTTGGAAGGCCTTTGCTGAATTGGTACCAAAAGGCGGATTATTCTATCCGGGACTCCATTCCAAAACAACTTTGCAGAACTTCGTACCAACATGCCCTGGTTACTTCCGGCTAATGATGAAGGCATGGATTTCTTCAATACTTTGACACTAGGAAACCTCTCTCCTACTTCCGGCTAATAAGAAATAAGAAGAAGAAGAAAGAATAAGAAGAAGAAAAGAAAAAAACAAAGAGAGAAGAGAAAGGAATAGTGGAGAAAAAGAGAAAATAGAATATTCTATTTTCTCTTCTTCTCCACTATCCTTTCTTCTTCTCCTCTTCTTTTTCTTCTTTTTTCTTCTTCTTATTTATTTCTCCTCTTCTTTTCGGTAGAGGAAACCCTAAATATCTAGCAAGTATCGTGGGTGTGAGATACATGTGGCCTTCGGTGTCGGACACTACATCCACGTACCACAAGTGACTTGGGCGTCGAAGCCCGCACCACTTGTGGGATGTGGGTGTAGTGTCCGACACCGACGGTACATGTATCTCACACCGACGATACTTTCTATTTAGGGTTTCTCCTCTACCGCTCCTCGACCTCTCGACGACCCTCGTTCCTGATAAAATAAAGAGGAAGAAGAAGAAGAAAAAAGAAGAAAGAAAGATAGAGGAGAAGACTTCCTCTCTTCCTCTCCTCTTCTTCTCCCTCTTCTTCCCCTTCTTCCTCGCCTCTCTCATGAATGTCCGACGTTCTCGACCCCCCATGTCGAAGAAAAAAAAGAAGAAAAAGAAGAGAGAATATTCATCATTTTACTTTTCCTTATTTCTCTACTTATTTTCCTTTTCCTTATTTTACTTTTTCCTCTCCACTAACATCATCATATATATGAAAAAATGCATATATGAAAAAAAAACATCATCATATATATCATCATCATATATATCATCTATCATCTATGAACAAAAATATTCCTAGATACATAAAAAATTTCTACAAATGAAAATAACCTAAAAAAATCATATGATCATCTATGAACAAAAAAAACATCATTTGATCATCTATCATCTATGAACAAAAAAATCATCATTTGATCATCTATCATCTATGAACAAAAATATTCATCATTTGATCATCTATCATCTATAAACAAAAATATTCCTAGATACATAAAAAAATTCTACAAATGAAAATAACCTAAAAAAATCATATGATCATCTATGAACAAAAAAATCATCATTTGATCTTCTGTCATGCATCTATGAACAAAAAAATCATCATTTGATCTCTATCATCTATATATGAACAAAAATTTGCAAAGGGATGGCGCCGGCGGCCGGACCAAGCTAAGGAGAGGTCGGCGGCGAGGATGGCGTCGGGGCAGGGGCGCGGGCGACGGCGAGGGCGGGCCGGGGCGGCGCGCGGGCGACGGCGACGGGGGCGGGCCGGGGCGGCCGCGTCGGGGAAGGGGCGGGCCGGGGCAGGGGCCCGGGCGACGGCGAGGGCGCGGGCGACGACGGGCACGGGCGAGGTGACGGCGACGGCGGGGCAGCCTGACGGCGTCGTCGGGGCGAGCTCGGGCAGCCTGGCGGCGTCGTCGGGGCGGGGAACTGGCGATGAAATCTGAAAAAACGCTAAGTCTCTGCTTATATAGAAAAGGCTTTGGTCCCGGTTCGTGGCACAAACCGGGACCATTACCCCCCTTTAGTCCCGGTTGGTGCCACCAACCGGGACCAAAGGCCAATTTTCGGCAGCCCAAAGGGCAGGAAGCGGCGGCCTTTTGGTCCCGGTTGGTGGCACCAACCGGGACTAAAGGGGTGCAATGGTCACGGGTGGTGCCTCGAACCGGGACCAATGCTCCCTTTAGTCCCGGTTGTTGCCGCCAACTGGGACCAATGCTCTTGTGCTGCCCGCGCCCATAAGTTTAGTCCCACATCGCTAGTTGACAGCGCCCGGCACTGGTTTATAAGCTCTGCTGCCTCCTCCCTCTCGAACTCCTCTGAATAGTAGGCCTATGGGCCTAATTTGACACTGCTTTGCCTGTGGGCCTATTGGGCCTTCTGCGGGCCTGAATCCTGGCCCATGTAGGGTTTCTAGTCGTATTCAGGCCGTGGAGGCCCAGTAGGTGGCATTTTTTTTTTGGTTTTTTCTTTTTTATTTCTATATTTTTTTGGTTTTTATTTTTTTATTTCTACTTAAAACTAAATACTTACAGTTTTTTAGTGATTTCTTTTTGCTTTTAGGTCACAAAAATTATAAATTTTCTGTTAGTGCCATTAGTTTTAAATTTTAAATAGTTTAAATTTGAATTTTTAAAAATTTGTGTGAATCACTAGTTTATGAATAACTTTACTATAAAATTAGAATTTTTTTTCTATTTATTTTTTATTTCTACTTAAAACTAAATACTTACAGTTTTTTAGTGATTTTTTTCTTCTTTGCTATTTATTTTTATGAATCACTAGTTTGTGAATCACTAGTTTATTTCTATTTAAAATTAGAATAACTTTACTATTGATTTTAGGTCACACAAATTATATTCTTTTTGCTATTGAAGAATATTATAGTTTTATTTTAGTTGATCATAACATAATATTTTAATTGATTGTTTTTATTTTCATAAAAGTTTTGTAGTTCATTCTGTTTGCTATTAATTCATTCTTTGAGCTAAATGACTCTGAAATTGGAAAGCATTTCAAAATGAACTCTGAAAAGGTTGAAAGTTGGCATGGTATCATCATTTCACCCACATAGCATGTTCCAAAAAGTAGAGAGGGTTACGACAAAAACTTGATGCACTTCGTGTACAAAATGGACAATCACTTTCGAAGTATCAAAGTTTCGAACCATAAGACATGAAAGCATTTCAAATGAACTCTGAAAAAGTTGAAAGTTGGGATGGTACCATAATTTCACCCACATAGCATTTGCTTATTGCGGGAGAAAGTCTTCACTTTTTCTTCGCTTGTGTCATTTGCTTATTGCGCCGTAACCATGGATAATCTTCATTGTTTATCAGGATGCTTGGGTCAACCTTGACATTGAAGGGAGGAATTTCATGAAACTTTTCATAATCTTCAGACATGTCTGTCTTGCCGTCCACTCCCAGGATGTCCATTTTTCCTTAAAGAACTATGTGGCGCTTTGGCTCATCGTATGATGTATTCGCTTCCTTATCTTTTCTTTTTCTCGGTTTGGTAGACATGTCCGTCACATAGATAACCTGTGCCACATCATTGGCTAGGACGAACGGTTCGTCAGTGTACCCAAGATTTTTCAGATCCACTGTTGTCATTCCGTACTGTGGGTCTACCTGTACCCCGCCGCCTAACAGATTGACCCATTTGCACTTAAACAAAGGGACCTTAAAATCAGGTCCGTAGTCAAGTTCCCATATGTCCACTATGTAACCATAATATGTGTCCTTTCCGCTCTCGGTTGCTGCATCAAAGCGGACACCGCTGTTTTGGTTGGTGCTCTTTTGATCTTGGGCGATCGTGTAAAATGTATTCCCATTTATCTCGTATCCTTTGTAAGTCAATACAGTCAAAGATGGTCCCCTGGACAACAAGTACAGCTCATCACAAACAGTGTTGTCACCTCTGAGACGTGTTTCCAACCAACTGCTGAAAGTCCTGATGTGTTCACATGTAATCCAGTCGTCGCACTGCTCCAGGTGTTTGGAGCGCAGACTGTTCTTGTGTTCATCGACATACGGGGTCACCAAGGTAGAGTTCTGTAGAACTGTGTAGTGTGCTTGAGACCAAGAATATCCGTCCGTGCATATTATTGAGTCTCTTCCCAGAGTGCCTTTTCCAGTCAGTCTCCCCTCATACCGCGATTTAGGGAGACCTATCTTGTTAAGGCCAGGAATGAAGTCAACACAAAACCCGATAACATCGTCTGTTTGATGGCCCATGGAGATGCTTCCTTCTGGCCTAGCGCGGTTACGGACATATTTCTTTAGGACTCCCATGAACCTCTCAAAAGGGAACATATTGTGTAGAAATACGGGCCCCAGGATGACAATCTCGTCGACTAGATGAACTAGGACGTGCGTCATGATATTGAAGAAGGATGGTGGGAACACCATCTCGAAACTGACAAGACATTGCGCCACATCACTCCTTAGCCTTGGTACAATTTCTGGATCGATCACCTTCTGAGAGATTCCATTGAGGAATGCACATAGCTTCACAATGGCTAATCGAATGTTTTCCGGTAGAAGCCCCCTCAATGCAACCGGAAGCAGTTGTGTCATAATCATGTGGCAGTCATGAGACTTTAGGTTCTGAAACTTTTTCTCTGGCATATTTATTATTCCCTTTATATTCGACGAGAAGCCAGTCGTGACCTTCATACTGAGCAGGCATTCAAAGAAGATTTCTTTCTCTTCTTTCGTAAGAGCGTAGCTAGCAGGACCTTTATACTGCTTCGGAGGCATGCCGTCTTTTTCGTGCAAACATTGCAGGTCCTCTCGTGCCTCGGGTGTATCTTTTGTCTTCCCATACATGCCCAAGAAGCCTAGCAGGTTCACGCAAAGGTTCTTCATCACGTGCATCACGTCGATTGAGGAGCGGACCTCTAGGTCTTTCCAGTAGGGTAGGTCCCAAAATATAGATTTCTTCTTCCACATGGGTGCGTGTCCCTCAGCGTCATTCGGAATAGCTAGTCCACTGGGACCCTTTCCAAAGATTACTTAGTGTAAATCATTGACCATAGCAAGCACGTGAACACCGGTGCGCATGGCGGGCTTCTTCCGGTGATCTGCCTCGCCTTTGAAATGCTTGCCTTTCTTTCGACATTGATGGTTGGTCGGAAGAAATCGACGATGGCCCAGGTACACATTCTTCCTGTATTTGTCCAGGTATATACTTTCAGTGTCATCTAAACAGTGCGTGCATGCGTGGTATCCTTTGTTTGTCTGTCCTGAAAGGTTACTGAGAGTGGGCCAATCGTTGATGGTCACGAACAGCAACGCCTTAAGGTTAAATTCCTCCTGTCTGTGCTCATCCCACGTACGTACACCGTTTCCATTCCACAGCTGTAAAAGTTCTTCAACTAATGGCCTTAGGTACACATCAATTTCGTTGCCGGGTTGCTTAGGGCCTTGGATGAGAACTGGCATCATAATGAACTTCCGCTTCATGCACATCCAAGGAGGAAGGTTATACATACATAGAGTCACGGGCCAGGTGCTGTGATTGCTGCTCTGCTCCCCGAAAGGATTAATGCCATCCACGCTTAAAGCAAACCATACATTCCTTGGGTCCTTTGCAAACTCATCCCAGTACTTTCTCTCGATTTTTCTCCACTGCGACCCGTCAGCGGGTGCTCTCAACTTCCCATCTTTCTTTCGGTTCTCACTGTGCCATCGCATCAACTTGGCATGCTCTTCGTTTCTGAACAGACGTTTCAACCGTGGTATTATAGGAGCATACCACATCACCTTCGCAGGAACCCTCTTCCTGAGGGGCTCGCCGTCAACATCACTAGGGTCATCTCGTATGATCTTATACCGCAATGCACCGCATACCGGGCATGCGTTCAGATCCTTGTATGCACCGCGGTAGAGGATGCAGTCATTAGGGCATGCATGTATCTTCTCCACCTCCAATCCTAGAGGGCATACGACCTTCTTTCCTGCGTATGTACTGTCGGGCAATTCGTTATCGTTTGGAAGCTTCTTCTTCAATATTTTCAGTAGCTTCTCAAATCCTTTGTCAGCCACAGCATTCTCTGCCTTCCACTGCAGCAATTCTAGTACGGTACCGAGCTTTGTGTTGCCATCTTCGCAATTGGGGTATAACCCTTTTTTGTGATCCTCTAACATGCGATCGAACTTCAGCTTCTCCTTTTGACTAATGCATTACGTCCTTGCATCGACAATGACCCGGCGGAGATCATCATCATCGGGCACATCGTCTGGTTCCTCTTGATCTTCAGCTGCTTCACCCGTGGCAGCATCATTGGGCACATCGTCTGGTTCCTCTTGATCTTCACCAGCTCCCCCCGTTGCAGCATCACCGTATTCAGGGGGCACATAGTTGTCATCGTACTCTTCTTCTTCGCCGTCTTCCATCATAACCCCTATTTCTCCGTGCCTCGTCCAAACATTATAGTGTGGCATGAAACCCTTGTAAAGCAGGTGGGAGTGAAGGATTTTCCGGTTAGAGTAAGACCTCGTATTCCCACATTCAGTGCATGGACAACACATAAAACCATTCTGCTTGTTTGCCTCAGCCGCATCGAGAAACTCATGCACGCCCTTAATGTACTCGCGGGTGTGTCTGTCACCGTACATCCATTGCCGGTTCATCTGCGTGCATTATATATAATTAAGTGTCCAAATTAATATAAGTTCATCATCACATTAAAACCAAAGTGCATACATAGTTCTCATCTAACAACATATAGCTCTCCAGAGCATCTAATTAATTAAACCTTACATTGAAACTATGTAAAACATTTCAATGCGAAAACAAATGCGATCATAATCGCAACCAAGGTAACGATTGATCCAACGGCATAATGATACCAAGCCTCGGTATGAATGGCATATTTTCTAATCTTTCTAATCTTCAAGCGCATTGCATCCATCTTGATCTTGTGATCATCGACGACATCCGCAACATGCAACTCCAATTCATCTTCTCCTCCTCAATTTTTTTTTATTTTTTCCTTCAACAAATTGTTTTCTTCTTCAACTAAATTTAACCTCTCGACAATAGGGTCGGTTGGCATTTCCAATTCACATACATCCTAGATAAATAAAATCTATGTCACGTTGGTCGGCATAATTTTCATAAACAATAAATGAACCAATAGTTATGAAGATAATATACATACCAAATCCGAATCATAGACAGGACGAGGGCCGACGGGGGCGGATACCAAAACCATCGCACTATATAAGATGCAATAATAAATGTAAGAAAATGATACAAGTATCTATCTAAACAGACAAGTAAGAATATTTTTCCTTTCAGAAAGAAGATAATAACAAGAGGCTCACCACGGTGGTGTCGGTGATGAGATCAGCGCGGGTGATCGACGGCAGTGAAGACGGGGACGGGGCGTGACGGACCGCTAAATCTAGACAAATCTCGAGGAAAATGGAGCTTGGAGGTCGAGCTTCGAGAGGAGAAAGTTTAAGTAGTGTGGCTCGGGCATTCCATCGAACACCTCATGTGCATAGGAGGTGAGCTAGAGCACCACAAACCCCTCCCCTCGCCGGCCAGAGAAAAACAGAGCACTGAGTGCTCTCCTCGCGGGCGAGGGTATATATAGGCACCTCATTGGTCCCGGTTTGTGGCAAGAACCGGGACTAAAGGGGAGCCTTTGGTCCCGGTTCAGGCCACCAACCGGGACCAATGGTGGTGGGCCAGGAGCGAGGCCCATTGGTCCCGGTTCGTCCCACCAACCGGGACCAAAAGGTCCAGACGAACCGGGACCAATGGCCCACGTGGTACGGCCGGCCCCCTGGGCTCACGAACCGGGACCAATGCCCACATTAGTCCCGGTTCTACACTGAACCGGGACTAATGGGCTGAGCCGGCCTGGACCATAGCCCTGTTTTCTACTAGTATATTAAAGTTGCCACCTTAAGTTGAACCATTAATTACCAACTCACATCTATCATGGATACACTCAAACCCAATCCATGTCTATGAGCATAGCATAGCAATATAAGCATAGCGTAGAAGTAACTCCCAGGGTTTGATAACAAAAGGGCAATAGGTTCTACCTCATCATCTACTTCCCAAACCCACATGTTAAGAGATCCTACTCATGAAATGTGTGAGGGTTGAAACTAAGGCATAAAAAACTGGGTAATAAAGGGGTATGATCAAAGTGTTACTTGTCTTGCTGATGATCCGCAAAATCTAAAGACTCGTAGTAGCACGCTTCGCACTCCGAGTATTCTATCAGAAACAAACAATAGCATACATAAGCACTCAAGCAATGATGCACGGGTAAAACTCAAATAAGAAGATCTAACCAGGAAGTTCAACTGAAGAACTCCGGTTTGCAAAAAGAATGGAATTAAACGGAGCAAAGAAACTCAAACTACGAAAGAAACAAGATCCGAATACTAATCTGGACTAAAGTCAAATTTTACAGTACCAAAATCTTGTTTAAGTTGGTTAAATGGAAAGAGGGCTTCTAGACGAAGATCTAGACGCTTGTTTCACCTGATTCGGATAAACGAGCGAAAAGATATACTAGAACGAAGATTAGGGCAGAAATCGCGATCGAAAATAATCGCGGAAAAACCCTAGAAAAAGAAAACTGACGAACAGGCTAACGAACGAACGTTCACTGTTTGCGGCTAACGGATGAACGGTGTTCCTTAAAACTAACGCACGGACGAACGTCCGCTATTTAACTAAACCGAAGAAAAATCGAAAAAACCGATCTAGGGTTTTGAAAAAACCGAACGGTTTTCCCGCGTAAACCGGCGGCGGCTACCTCGGCAGCGGGGCGGCGACGGCGGGGCGGCGAGGCGGCAACGGACGGCGGTGGCGGCAAGGCGACGGCGGCGCGGCAAGGCGGCGGCACGCTAGGGTTTCGGGGCGGGCGAGAGCTGGGCCTCGAGGCGCTGCAGCTTCGGCTTATAAGGGCCGGCCGGGTGCAGTGTCCTAGCCGGACACGGCCCGGTTAGGTCGGTTACCTTTTTTTAATAAATTCTGACGCGGAAAAACAAATAAAAGAAATACTAAACGGACTCGAACAATCCTGAAATAAATTTTCACAGTCCTCTAATAATATTGTGGACAAAGTGAACATTTATTTAGACCTCTAATGCAATTTTGAAAAACGCATTTTTTTCCTAATCCAAATAAAATAGCAATAAAACCCAAATAAAATTCTTATTTGATTTTAATATTTTTCCTCCAATATTCCCTTTATTTTCGAGAAGTCATATTATCTCCTCTCATATATTTTAATATGGAATATTTTCGGAGAGAAAAATTAATTAAAACCAAACAATCCTTTTTTCAAAATTTGAGAAAACTCAAATATGAAAATAACGAAATTCCCAACTCTCTTCGTGGGTCCTCGGGTTGCTTAGAATTTTGAGGATCGCGAAACGAAATGCGATAAAATATGATATGCATGAATGACCTATGTGTAACATTCCAAATTAAAATTTTGGGATGTTACACTCGACCCTCTACTGGATCAAGAGTTCGAGGGACGTCATCGAGCTGAACGTGTGCTGAACTCGGAGGTGTCGTACGTTCGGTATTAGATCGGTTGGATCATGAAGACGTTCGACTACATAAACCGCGTTAACCTAACGCTTCCGCTTTCGGTCTACGAGGGTATGTGGACATACTCTCCCCCTCTCGTTGCTATGCATCTTCTAAATAGATCTTGCGTGATCGTAGAAATGTTTTGAAATTGCATGCTGCGTTCCCCTTCAGACATGAGAAAGAAGAAGGACACAGTGGACACGGTGGGTTTTTCCGGCGCAACAATGCCAATTTCACGAGCACACACTCGACGCCACACAGTTTACAACGAACCCCTCGAGGGCTTTATACTCGGGGCAGGCGCTGGACACGATCCCCACGCCTGTACCTGCCCGAGCACTTGGTCCGGCCTACTCTGGCCGTGCCCACCACGCGCACGCTGCGCCCGGGTCGCGGTGAGCCATGCATGCACACACATGCGCCCCTACCCTACTCTATGCACGCACACACGAACGCCCGCCACGCATCCGACACGTCTTGCGTGCGCTCACACGCACACCCGACGCGGTCGCCGTGGCTTATTGCCGACAATCTATAATACAAAATATATATTATGAAACTACAGTTCATGATGACTCTACTAATATTGATTTGATATGATGAATGTTTATACTTTTTTCTATAAATTTGATTAAATTAGAGATACTATGCTTTCCACATAAAATTGTTATGCAGACTAAAAAAGACCGAACGGAAAAAACCCGGCGTAAGGAGTCAACCAAACAAGTGAACAATTTCATATTTTGTCCACGTATCCAGAATATATATTAGTCAACAACAACATGCACGACGCCCCATTTAATTTTGCGTTAGCTTTTTTTCTTTTCTTTGCAAAGTAGTAGATGTAGAGGACGACGTCCATGCATGCACGCACCTTCCATCTTGGGAAATGAGAACCTGTGTTGACACCTTGTAAATTAAGATTTTATGCTCGAATATCTGCTCCGTATGGATGGGTGAATATAATAATTTGCAGAATTCGATCAAATAGGGCTTCAGTTGCTTTCCATCGGATCAGTGAACTTAACCCTAATTATAGATGCCGGATGAACATACATATATACTGTTGCAACTTCCTCCATGTGGTCAGTCTCTCCTTTGACAGCTTTGCTCCATGCTTATTTCCACACATGATTAGTCATCACCTCCCCGCAAAAAAAAAAAAAGGGTTAGTCATCACCTGCATGTTTGATGTGTAGAAATGTGAGGATGCAGGCTCTACTGGGTACAGGGAGATATATATCTTCATAAGTATGTATGCACGATGATTGCATCTGCATGAACAGCTAATCATGCAGCAACCCAACTTTCTTATAGGAAAAACAAGGAGTTTTTCATTTTGTCCTCAGCAATGCATACGTCTACAGAGAGCCAAATTCAGCCTTGCATAAGCAGCAAGAGCCACTCAGGCTAGCCAAGGTGACTGCCCATGAGAACCCACGCCAAGGCTAATGAAGCATTGAACATGGATGAAGACATAGGCAAGTCATCCTTGGCTATCAGAGGTAAGACCCTTGCAGCCATGTAAGGCTTGCTCTCTTCTTGTTGTTGTTTCCTGTTGCCGCTGCTTTTATCATTATGGTGCACAGCTATTTATAGGCAGTTGAATGGGCTCATCCTTCGCATCCTACTACTAGCCTTTCAGCATTGTCTTTAATTCAGAGAACAAATTCCAGATAAAGTCAACCTGTATAGATATGGACAACTAGCTTTACAGAATCAATTTCTCATTTTCAGTGGAACAATCAAGATATCCTATTTATTTGCCGGCCGGTTCCGTTCATATTGTGAAACCATTGTGTCTTGTTTGTGTCTTGGTATTGGTACAAGCAGCATATCATATACAAACTCAAACTAGGCATGCAACCAGGACCGAGGCAACTGAACAATTTCCAAAACTAATCACGACCACCATTGATCACTTCTACAATGAAATGGGTAACACAAACCGGAACAGGCTGCCAAAAAAACAGTGCCTCCTTGTCGGAAAACAAGCAGTGTATGTTCAGGTGCTCAACACTACAGGAAATTGGTGGGTCACGGCAGCAAAAGCAGGATGCAAGCAGGCAGATCAAACACGATTATTTTTAGAAACCGTCGGTACATCTGAATATAATAAATTTTCCAAAATCAAAAATTGAGATTTGAAAAATAATGAAAAAAAAATCAACACATATGGTATTGGCTGGAAACATACTCCGGTGAAATCACAAAATGGGATATCGTAGATACATTAGATTTGGCAATGATGGCCAATGGAATATTTCTAGCTTATCTTGGCAAAAGAGAAGTTGGCATGCAAACGCTGACCATGAGAAAGTAAGATCAATGGATACCGATGCATGGGTTGTGTGTTTTTGTTTCTTTTTCGTTTTGGGAATATATGCAATGCATTTGATTGGATAACACTGATGATCTGCTATGAGAATCGATCCCCTCCCTAGGCCCCCACAACGCCTCTCAAGTGCTGACCTCGCTTCCACCGCCAACGACACCCATCTTACTGTCCCCTTCTCCTCGCCGCGTCGCAAAGCATAACCCTAGCATGGGCTGAACCAGCCCGCACCACCATCCGATGCAGGTCCTCCTACCAGTGGTGGGGTTGTAACCTGTGACGCGGGACCATGACAAAGGGGGCTATGGCCGGTGTGTGCCAAATTGTAGGTTGGCAGTCGCCGCGTTGGGTTCATCCCCATCCAGATCTGGCTGGGACTTGCTAGGGGACCTTCGCCCAGATCTTCCCACGACCGCGTGGCTATGGTCAAGTTGGGGTGGGTAAGGACCACCTTCCTGCCCTTTCCTCAGGCGCAAGGCGGCCTGAAGTCTAGCGATGGTGTGGGGGATCGGATACATAGATTAGCGGCAATAGAAGGTGTGATGCACGGTTGGCTCACTGGCGACTAGGGGTGGACTAACGAGCAGCTCGGCTCGTTAAGCTCGTGCTCGTTAAGGCTCGGCTTGTTAAGCTTGTTAAGATTAACGAGCAGAAAACCCTGCTCGGCTCGGCTCGTTTGAAGCTCGTTAAGCTCGTGAGCGCTCATGAGCGCTCGTTAACAGATTATAATATTTTACGATATACAGGATGAATGTGTAGGTGTGGTTTTCAAGACGAAATATGATGACTATAAAAAGAAATGCAGTAGTTTGTTGTCTCATAGGTCGATTAGATTGAATAGATGGGTTGAGGTGCTATAAAAGTTTGTCACATAAAATAAAAATATGTGTTGTGTTGTTACTAACGAGCTTAACGAGCTACTCGTGAAACTCGTTAGCTCGCTCGTTAAGCTCGTTAAGCTTAACGAGCTAAAATCAATGATTGGCGCTGTTCATTAAGAAGCGAGCTACGAGCTTAACGAGCCGAACTATCGAGCGCTCATTAAGCTCGCGAGTTACGAGGTTTTGGTCCAGCCCTACTGGCGACCCTTGCGGCAGCAGTGTTGGCACTGCCCCTTGGCCATGTTGATGGTGAGGGGAGTCGTGGCGAGTGGTCCTAGTGAGGATGTTGCTGATGGTGGCAACCGAAACCTAATCTACCTCGAGGTACAGATTTATCATGGTGGACTCTGATACGTCTCCAACGTATCTATAATTTTTTATTATTCCATGTTGTCATATTATTATTCTTGGATGTTTTATAATTATTTTATAGTCATTTTATATCATTTTTTGGTATTAACCTATTGACATAGTGCCAAGTGCCAGTTGCTATTGTTTGCATGTTTTTTACATCGCAGGTAATCAATATCAAACGGAGTCCAAACGCAGCGAAATTTTTTGTGGATTTTTTTACCAGAAGACATCCAATGGACCGGAGAAGCGCCCGGGGGGTGCTCAGAGGGGAGCACAACCCACCAGGGCGTGCCTAGAGGCCCAGACGCGACCTGGTGGGTTGTGCCCACCTCAGGTGCTCCCCGGACCGCCTCTTTACTCTATAAATACCCCAATATTCCAGAAACATTAGAGGAGTCGACGAAAATCAATTCCAGCCACCGCAAGTTCCAGAAACACCAGATCCAATCTAGACACCATCACGGAGGGGTTCATCATGTCCATTGGTGCCTCTCCGATGATGCGTGAGTAGTCTTTTATAGACCTAAGGGTCCGTAGTTAGTAGCTAGATGGCTTCCTCTCTCTCGTTTGATTCTCAATACAATGTTCTCTTGGAGATCCATATGATGTAATTCTTTCGCGGTGTGTTTGTTGGGATCCGATGGCTTCCTCTCTCTCGTTTGAATCTCAATACAATGTTCTCTTGGAGATCCATATGATGTAATTCTTTCGTGGTGTGTTTGTTGGGATCCGATGAACTTTGAGTTTATGATCAGATCTATCTCTTTTTATCCATAAAAGTTATTTGAGTCTTCTTTGATCTCTTATATGCATGGTTGCTTATAGCCTCGTATTTCTTCTCCGATATTTGGGTTTTGTTTGGACAACTTGATCTATTTATCTTGCAATGGGAAGAGGTGCTTTGTGATGTGTTCGATCTTACGGTGCTTGATCCCAGTGACAGAAGGGGAACCGACACGTATGTATCGTTGCCATTAAGGATAACAAGATGGGGTCCATTTCTACATAAATAGATCTTGTCTACATCATGTCATCACTCTTATTGCATTACTCCGTTTCTCAATGAACTTAATACACTAGATGCATGCTGGATAGCGGTCAATGTGTGGAGTAATAGTAGTAGATGGAGGCAGGAGTCGGTCTACTAATCTTGGACGTGACGCCTATATAATGATCATTGCCTGGATATCATCATGATTATTTGAAGTTCTGTCAATTGCCCAACAGTAATTTGTTCACCCACCGTTTGCTATTTTTCTCAAGAGAAGCCACTAGTGAAACCTACGGCCCCCGGGTCTCTTCTTTAATATATTTGCCTTTGCGATCTATTTTCCTTTGCTTTTATTTTCATATCTATTAAACCAAAAATACAAAAATACCTTGCTGCAATTTATTTCATTCGAGATCTATTTATCCCATCTATCATATTTTTATCACGTCCATTTGCCAATTTATGGCGCCGTTACCCGAAAGGGATTGGCAACCCCTATTACATGTGGGGTTGCGAGTATTTGTTATTTATATGCAGGTGTTGTTTCCGTAGTGTTGCTTGGTTCTCTTACTGGTTCTATGATCTTGGTCTCATCACCGAGGGAAATACCTTCCGTCGCTGTGCTGCATCATCCCTTCCTCTTTGGGGAAATACCGACATAGTCTAGCAGACATCAAAAGTAATTTCTGGCACCGTTGCCGGGGAGACATCATCAACATCTACCAGGTTCCTAATCACAAATCTCATCTCCTCGTAATTTATATTATTTGCCATTTGCCTCCCATTTTCCTCTCCCCCACATCACAAAATTTGTCATTTTATTCGCCCTCTTTTTCGTTCGCCATTTTCTTGCCCAGATCTTTTTTTAGTGCAATCTTGTTGCATAGTCACAATGACTCAAGAGAACACCAAGTTGTTTGTTTTCTCTAATACCAACAACAATGATTTTACTGGCACTCCAATTGCTCCTTCCGCCACTAGTGCGGAGTCTTGTGATATTAATACTGCTTTGCTGAATCTTGTTGTGGAAGATCAATTTTCCGGTACTCCTAATGAGGATGTCGCGTCCCATCCTAACACATTCGTGGAATTATGCGATATGCAAAAGAAAAAAGATGTGGACAATGATGTTGTGAAGTTGAAATTATTTCCGTTTTCTTTGCGAGATCATGCAAAAATTTGGTTTTCTTCGTTGCCTCGTCATAGTATCGGTTCCTGGAATAACTGCAAAGATGCTTTCATTACTAAGTATTTTCTGCCCGCGAAAATTATTTCCCTTAGAACCCAGATCATGAATTTCAAGCAACTTGAACATGAGCACGTTGCACAATCTCGGGAAATGATGAAAATGATGCTAAGGAATTGCCCAACTCATGGGTTAAATCTTTGGATGAGCATACAAATTTTTATGCGGGGTTGAATTTTGTTTCTCGTAATCTTTTAGATTCCTCCGTGGGTGGTACTTTTATGGAAATTACTTTGGGTGAAGCCACCAAATTGCTTCATAATATTATGGCAAATTATTCACAATGGCATACCGAAAGAGCCCCTACTAGTATAAAAGTTAATTCGTTGAAGAAATTTCTTCTTTGAGTGAAAAATTTGATGCTCTTATGAAATTGGTTGCTAGTAAAAGTGCTCCTATTGATTTTAATGATCTGCCATTGTCTACTTTGATTGAGAAAAATAGTGATGTCGTATATGTGAATTTTATCTCGCGAAACAATTTCAATAACAATGCTTATAGAGGTAATTTTAATCCTAGGCCTTTTCCTAGTAATTCCTCTAATAATTATGGTAATTCATATGGAAATCCTTCATATAATAATAATAGGAACACCTCTGATCTTGGGAATAATATTAAAGAATTTATCAACACTCAAAAGGTTTTCAATACTACAATGGAAGAAAAGTTGAATAAGATTGATGATTTGTCTAGAAGTGTTGATAGAATTTCTCATGATGTAGAAAATCCGAAGATGAAAATTTGTGTGCCCAAGGTTGAGGAATCAATTAAAGCTCTTTATGTTTCTATGGATGAAAGTAAGAAAAGAACCGCTATGCTTAGTGCTAGAAGAGAATTTTTAGAAAAAGCGTTTTCTAGTGATTGATTTTATAAAAGTGATGAAGATCTTAAAATGATTGGTGTTTATTCTATTGATTCCTTGTTTAGTAAAATTAAGAGCGATGAAAAAGGGACTGGAGCAGAGTCAACTTTAGCTAGAAGGCGTTCCGATAATTCGGAGGGTGAAAATCTTATAAAGAAAATTGATAAAAGTGGGTTTAAAGAGGTCAAAATTTTAACTAGTGATGTGCCCACTCTTTTGGATTACAAAGACTTTAATTATGATAGTTGCTTTTTGATTGATTGTATTTCTTTGTTGCAATACATGATGAATTCACCCCATGCTTATGAACAAAATAAAGCTTTTACTAAATATATTATTGATTCTTTGATGAAAGCTTTGGAAGAAAAGTTGGAATTAGAAGTTTCAATTCCTAGAAAATTGCATGATTAGTGGGAACCTACTATCAAAGTCAAGATTAAAAATTATGAGTGTTTTACTTTATTTGACTTGGGTGCTAGTGTTTCTACAATTCCGAAATCTTTGTCTGATGTGCTTGGTCTTACCTATATTGAAGAGTGTTCTTTAAATTTGCACTTGGCGGATTCTACTATTAAAAAGCCCATGGGAAGAATTAATGATGTTCTTATTCTTGCAAATAGGAATTATGTGCCCATATATTTTATTGTTCTCGATATTGATTGCAATCCGTCTTGTCCAATTATTCTTGGTAAACCATTTTTACGCACTATCAGTGCCGTGATTGATATCAATGAAGGCAATATTAAGTTTCAATTTACACTAAGGAAGGGTATGGAACACTTCCCTAGAACAAGAACTAGGCCACCATATGAATCAATCATGAGGGCATCTTATGGATCTAGAAACAAGGACGACAAAACTTAGATCTTCGCTTTGTGCCTAGCTAGGGCGTGAAACAATAGCGCTTGTTGGGAGGCAACCCAATGAATAAAATTTATTTTTTCTTTTTGCTTCCTGTTATTGAGTGTTAGCACAATTATGATAATGTTATGATTGTGTTTTTTATGTTTTAATTAGTGTCTGTGCCAAGTAAAGCCTTTAGGATCTTCTTGGGTGATAGTTGACTTGATCTTGCTGAAAAACAGAAACTTTCATGCTCACTAAAATAATTTTTATTTTTAGAAGAAGCGTGGTAAAATACCAATTCGTTTTGCAGAAGGTTAATATAAAAATTTCTCAGGAGTTCCTAATTGTTCAGAATTTTTGGAGTTACAGAAGTATTCGAAATACCTAGATTGGTACAGACTGTTCAGTTTTTGACAGATTCTGTTTTCTTTACTTTGTGTGCTTGTTTTGATGATTCTATCATTTTATTTGAAGAGTTTTTGCCATAGGAAAGTTGGAATACAGTAGATATAATGTAAGAGTAAAATATGAATTGGTTTACAATAGCACTTATAGTAGTTATTTGTTTTCTTATACTAACGGATCTCATGAAGGTTTTGTTGAGTTTTGTGTGAGTGAAGTTTTCAAGTTTTGGGTGATGTTACATGATACGTCTCCAACGTATTTATAATTTTTGATTGTTCCATGTTATTATATTATTTGTTTTGGATGTTTTATATGCATTAATATATTATTTTATATTATTTTTGGGACTAACCTATTAACCTAGGGCCCAGTGCAAGTTTATGTTTTTTCCTTGTTTTAGAGTTTCGCGGAAAAGGAATACCAAACGGAGTCCAAATGGAATAAAACGTTCGCGATGATTTTTCTTGACCAGAAGTGTAACACCCACGATGCGGCTATATCTCCCATGTGTCGGAGCACGACTTAGAGGCATAACCGCATTGTAGGCATGTCGCACGAGGGGTAATCTTTACACATCCCATGTACTGAATAAGATAGAGATAAAGAGTTGGCTTACAATCGTCACTTCACATAATACATAAATATAGCATTACATCATCCAGAATACAATCAAGGTCCGACTACGGAACCAAAATAAAGACAACCCCAAATGCATAAGATCCCCGATCGCCCCAACTGGGCTCCACTACTGATCGTCTGGAAAGGAAACATAGTAACGTCGTGAATCCTCATCGAACTCCCACTTGAGTTCGGTCACATCCCCTGGAATGGAATCATCGGTACCTGCATCTGGTTTTGGAAGTAATCTGTGAGTCACGGGGACTCAGCAATCTCACACCCTCGCGATCAAGACTATTTAAGCTCATGGGTAGGAAAAGGTAGTGAGGTGGAGCTGCAGCAAGCACTAGCATATATGGTGGCTATCTTACGCAAATGAGAGCGAGAAGAGAAGCAAGGCACGGTCGAGAAGCTACAAAGATCAAGAAGTGATCCTGAAAACTACTTACGTTCAAGCATAACACGAGACCGTGTTCTCTTCCCGGACTCCGCCGAAAAGAGACCATCACAGCTATACATGCTGTTGATTCATTTTAATTAAGTTAAGTGTCGGGTTTTCTACAACCAGATATTAACAAATTCCCATCTGCCCATAACCGTGGGCACCACTTTCGGAAGTTCAAATCCCTGCAGGGGTGTCCCAACTTAGCCCATCACAAGCTCTCACGGTCAACGAAGGATATTCCTTCTCCCAGGACGACCCGATCAGACTCGGAATCCCGGTTACAAGACATTTCGACAATGGTAAAACAAGACCCAAGGGAAAAAGGCTAGGTGGCAAATGGTAAAACCAAGGTTGGGCCTTGCTAGAGGAGTTTTATTCAAGGCGAACTGTCAAGGGGTTCCCATTATAACCCAACCGCGTAAGGAACGCAAAATCAAGGAACATAACACCGGTATAACGGAAACTCGGGCGGCAAGAGTGGAACAAAACACCAGGCATAAGGCCGAGCCTTCCACCATTTACCAAGTATATAGATGCATTAAAGTAAACAAGATATAATAATGATATCCCAACAATAAACATGTTCCAACAAGGAACAAACTCCAATCTTCACCTGCAACTAGCAACGCTATAAGAGGGGCTGAGCAAAGCGGTAACATAGCCAAACAACGGTTTGCTAGGACAAGGTGGGTTAGAGGTTTGACATGGCAATCTGGGGGACATGATAAAGCAAGTGGTAGGTATCGCGGCATAGGCATAGCAATAGAGCGAGCAACTAGCAAGCAAAGATAGAAGTGATTTCGAGAGTATGGTCATCTTGCCTGCAAAGTTCTCCGAGTTGGCGTAAGCTTGATCCTCGTAAGCGTCATCCGTGGTTATAGTTGACTTAAGCTTGATCCTCGTAAGCGCCATCTGCGGTTATACTTGTAACACCCCGGACACACCCGCCGGTGGTCGTTACTCCTGGCGGGATCTAGACTGGCCCCATAGATCAATACTAGTCTTTTCTGTGCACTTTGTCCTCACTCGTGCGCACCCGGGAGCAACTTCCCGGTCGGTCACCCATCCTGACACTACTCCAAGCTGAGCACGCTTAACTTTGGAGTTCTGTCCAATTGGGCTCTCGGAAAAGAAGGAATTCCTTATTGATATGAGTAGTCTATCACCCCTAATAAGCCAGGCCATCACATACACCCCCACTCAAAGGAACCGACATCCTCGTCGGGCCACAGGAACGTTCCCTCTTGGCACAACCGTCTGTGCATCCAGTCCGGTACATGTGCCATGCCGTGTGCCACGACGGGTCACAAACGTCATGAACAACATGACCGTGCACCTGTCCGCAAACATCCGTGTAACCACGAGGGTCGGCTCTGATACCAACTTGTAACGCCCCGGACACACCTGCCGATGGTCGTTACTCCTGGAGGGATCTAGACTGGCCCCACAGATCAATACTAGTTTTTTCTGTGCACTTTGTCCTCATTCGTGCGCACCCGGGAGCAACTTCCCGGTCGGTCACCCTTCCTAACACTACTCCAAGCTGACCACGCTTAACTTTGGAGTTCTGTCCAAATGGGCTCCCGAAAAAGAAGGAATTCCTTATTGATATGACTAGTCTATCACCCCTAATAAGCCAGGCCATCACAAGAAGACACCCAGGAGACTTGGAGTGCAAGTCAGAAGAGCCACGTGGCGGCCACAAGGGTGGAGGGCGCGCCCCCCAACCTTGTGGGCCCCTCGGTGACCTCCTGACCTAGATATTCCTCCTATATATACTCATATACCCCAAAAACTCAGGGGAGGTACAAAACCACTTTTCCACCGCCGCAACCTTTTGTACCCGCGAGATCCCATCTAGGGGCCTTTTCCGACATCTTGCCGGAGGGGGATTAAAATCATGGAGGGCTTCTACATCAACACCATTGCCTCTCCGATGAAGCTTGAGTAGTTTACCACAGGCCTACGGGTCCATAGCTAGTAGCTAGATGGCTTCTTCTCTCTCTCTCCCTGATTCTCAATACAAAGTTCTCCTCGATGTTCTTGGAGATCTATTCGATGTAATACTCTTTTGCAGTGTGTTTGTCGAGATCCGATGAATTATGGGTTTATGATCAGCTTATCTATGAATATTATTTGAATCTTCTCTGAATTCTTATATGCATGATTTGATATCTTTGCAAGTCTCTTCGAACTATCGATTTGGTTTGGCCAACTAGATTGGTTTTTCTTGCAATGGGAGAAGTGCTTAGCTTTGGATTCAATCTTATGTTGCTCGATCCTAGTGACAGAAGGGGAACCGACACTTATTGTATTGTTGTCGTCGAGGATAACAAGATGGGGTTTTCATCATATTGCTTGAGTTAATCCCAATACATCATGTCATCTTACTTAATACGTTACTCTGTTCTTATGAACTTAATACTCTAGATGCAGGCAGGAGTCGGTCGATGTGTGGAGTAATAGTAGTAGATGCAGAATTGTTTCGGTCTACTTGACACGGACATGATGCCTATGTTCATGATCATTGCCTTAGATATCGTCATAACTTTACACTTTTCTATCAATTGCTCAGCAGTAATTTGTTCACCCATTGTAATAATTCCTTTCTTGAGAGAAGCCTCTAATGAAACCATTGTCCCCGAGTCTATTTTCCATCATATAAGTTTCCGATCTACACTTTTAGTTTCTGATTTACTTTCTTTGCAATCTCTTACTTTCCGTTCCATAAACCCAAAAATACCAAAAACATTAGTTTGTCGTTTATCTATCTCTATCAGATCTCACGTTGCAAATAACCGTGAAGGGATTGACAACCCCTTTGTCGCGTTGGGTGCAAGTTGGTGTTTGTTTGTGCAGGTATTCGGTGGCTTGCGCGTTGTCTCCTACTGGATTGATACCTTGGTTCTCAAAACCGAAGGAAATACTTACTCTACTTTGATGCATCACCCTTTCCTCTTCAAGGGAAAAACCAACGCAAGCTCAAGAGGTAGCAGGAAGTATTTCTGGCGCCGTTGCCGGGGAGATCTGCGCCAAGCCAAGACATACCAATTACCCATCATAAACCCTAATCCCTCACATTGCATTATTCGCCATTCACCTCTTGTTTTCCTCTCCCCCACTTCTAAAACGACTTTCGAAAAGATTCGCCTCTTCTTTGCCCCTCTATCATTCATCTCTTTCGCTCACTTTTTGTGTGCTCGTGTGTTGGATTGCTTGCTTTGTCACGATGGCTCAAGATAATACCAAATTGTGTGACTTATCCAATACCAACAAGAATGATTTTATTAGTACTCCGATTGCTCCCAATGCTAATGCAGAATCTTGTGAAATTAATACCGCTTTGCTGAATCTTTTTATGAAAGATCAATCTTCAGGCTCCCAATGAAGATGTCACATCCCATCTTAATAATTTCGTTTATTTGTGTGATATGCAAAAGAAAAAAGATGTGGATAATGATATTGTTAAATTGAAGCTATTTCCGTTCTCACTTCGAGATCGTGCTAAAACTTGGTTTTCATCTTTTCCTAAAAATAGTATTGATTCATGGAACAAGTGTAAAGATGCTTTTATTTCCAAGTATTTTCCTCCTGCTAAGATCATCTCCCTTAGGAACGATATTATGAATTTTAGCAACTTGATCATGAACATGTTGCACAATCTTGGGAGAGGATGAAATTGATGATTAGAAATTGCCCTACTCATGGTTTGAATTTGTGGATGATTGTACAATTTTTTATGCCGGATTGAATTTTGCTTCTAGAAATCTTTTAGATTCAGCCACGGGAGGCACTTTTATGGAAATTACCTTAGGAGAAGATACTAAACACCTAGATAAAATTATGCTTAATTATTCTCAATGGCATACCGAAAGATTTCCACTAGTAAAAAAGTGCATGCAATTGAAGAGATTAATGTTTTGAGTGGAAAATGGATGAACTTATGAAATTGTTTGCTAATAAGAGTGCTCCTATTGATCATAATTATATGTCTTTGTATACTTTGATTGAAAACAATAATGAATCTATGGATGTGAATTTTATTGGTAGGAACAATTTTGGTAATAACGCGTATAGAGGTAATTTTCCTAGGCCGTTTCCTAGTAATTCCTCTAATAATTATGGTAATTCCTACAACAAATCTTATGGAAATTATAATAAGATTCCCTCTGATTTTGAGAATAGTGTTAAAGAATTTATAAGTTTGCAAAAGAATTTCAATGCTTTGATTGAAGAAAAATTGCTTAATATTGATTATTTGGCTAGGAACATGGATATAATTTCTCTTGATGTTGATTCTTTGAAAGTTAGATCTGTTCCACCTAAGCATGATATCAATGAGTCTCTCAAAGCCATGAGAATTTACATTTATGAGTGCAAATAAAGAACCGCTAGGATGTGTGCTAACTAAGATTGGTTTATAAAAGTGTGTCATTCTAGTTTCCATGAAATAATGATGAAGATCTTAAAGTGATTGATGTGACTCCTATTGAATCTTTGTTTTCCAATGTTAATCTTGATAAAGATGAGACTGGACATGAGTCAACTTTAGTTAGAAAGCGACCCAATGATTCGGAGATTTAGATCTTGATGCAAAAATTGATAAAAGTAGGATTGGAGAGGTCAAAACTTTAAGTAGCAATGAACCCACTCTTTTGGATTTCAAGGAATTTAATTATCATAGCTGTTCTTTAATAGATTGTATTTCCTTCTTCCAATCCATGTTGAATTCTCCTCATGCTTATAATCAAAACAAAGCTTTTACTAAACATATCGTTGATGCTATGATGCAATCTTTTGAAGAAAAGCTTGAATTGGAAGTTTCTATCCCTAGAAAACTTTATGATGAGTGGGAACCTACTATTAAAAATAAAATTAAAGATTATGAATGCTATGCTTTGTGTGATTTGGGTGCTAGTGTTTCCACAATCCCGAAAACTTTATGTGATGTGTTAGGTTTCCGTGAATTTGATGATTGTTCCTTAAATTTGCATCCTGCGGATTCCACTATTAAGAAACCTATGGGAAGAATTGATGATGCTCTTATTCTTGCTAATAGGAATTATGTGCCCATAGATTTCATTACTCTTGATATAGATTGCGATCCTACATGTCCTATTATTCTTGGTAGACCTTTCCTTAGAACTATTGGTGCAATTGTTGATATGAAAGAAGGAAACATTAGATTTCCATTTCCATTAGGGAAAGTGATAACCCACAAGTATAGGGGATCGCAACAGTTTTCCAAAGAATATTTGAAGGTATTAGCAGCTGAGTTGTCAATTCAACCACACCTGGAGATTAATTGTCTATAATAATGTGCTCACTAGCACAGTAATATGATAGTTTTTATAGTAATAACAATAGCAATAGCAACGGTAACACTGATAGCAGTAATTTTGTAGCAAGTGCAACAGTAACGATAGCAGTGGTAACTTAGCAAGAACAATATAAGAGAAATTCATAGGCATTGGATCGACGACTTGTTGGATGATATTCATCATGAGACAGTTATAACCTAGGGCGATACGGCACTAGCTCTAGTTCATCCATATAATGTAGGCATGTATTCCGTAAATAGTCATACATGCTCATGGAAAGAACTTGCATGACATCTTTTGTCCTACCCTCCCGTGGCAGCGGGGTCCTATTGGAAACCAAGGGATATTAAGGCCTCCTTTTAATAGAGAACGGGAACAAAGCATTAACACACAGTGAATACATGAACTCCTCAAACTACGGTCATCATCGGGAGTGATCCCGACTATTGTCACTCCGGGGTTGCCGGATCATAACACGTACTAGGTGACTATAACTTGCAAGATCAGATCTAGAACATGGATATAATGGTGATAACATAAACAATTCAGATCTGAAATCATGGCACACGGGCCCAAAGTGACAAGCATTAAGCATGGCAAAGTCATAGCAACATCAATCTTAGAACATAGTGGATACTAGGGATCAAGCCCTAACAAAACTAACTCGATTACATGATGAATCTCATCCAACTCCTCACCGACCAGCGAGCCTACGAAGGAATTACTCACTCCCGGTGGGGAGCATCATGGAATTAGCGAAGGAGAAGGGTTGGTGATGACGAAGAACGAAGATCCCCCTCTTCGGAGCCCCAAATGGACTCGAGATATGGCTTCCCGATGAAGAACAGGAGGTGACGGCGGCTCCGTCTCGTGGATCGCGATAATTCTTTGTAACACCCCGAATGTAACTTTCCCAATTTGTACTCCAACTCTTGCCGTTTCCGGCGTTAAGTTATTTTATTTTTCTCAGGTTCGGGTCTTTGTCTCCGTGTGTTGTTATCGTTGTCATGCATCTCATATCATGTCATCATGTGCATTGCATTTGCATACGTGTTCATCTGATGCATTCGAGCATTTTCCCCGTTGTCCGTTTTGCATTCCGGTGCTTCGTTCTCCTCCGGTGGTCATTTCTACCTTTATTTCGTGTGTGGGGATTAAACATTTCCGGATTGGACCGAGACTTGCCAAGCGGCCTTGGTTTACTACCGATAGACCGCCTGTCAAGTTTCGTATCATTTGGACTTCGTTTGATACTCCAACGGTTAACCGAGGGACCGAAAAGGCCTCGTGTGTGTTGCAGCCCAACACCCCTCCAATTTGGCCCAAAACCCACCTAACTCTGCTCCATCATCTAGAGCGTTCGATCACGATCGCGTGGCCGAAAACCGCACCTCATTTGGACTCTCCTAGCTCCCTCTATGCCTATAAATAGGTCCCCCTCGAAATATCCTGGATCCCCTCTCCCCGAAACCCTAAATTTCTCCTCCGCAGCCGCCGGACACGTCCGGACGGACCGGACGTGTCCGCGCCGCCACCACCACCCAGTCGCGTGCTGCCACGTCACCGCCGCCGCCGCCACTCCCACCGCGGCCCGCGGGAGCCCGGAGCGGGCCCTCCCCGGCCCGGGCGCAGCCGCCGCCCGCCTCGAGCGTTGCGCCGCCCGCCTCCATCGCCGCGCCGCCCGCCTCCTCCTCGCCGGAGCTGGCCACCGCCGCCCCGCTCCGACTCCGGCGGCCGAGCTCGCCGCTCTTGCGCCGCAACCCTGCCTCGCGCCGGCCGCCGCGCGCCGCCGCCCGCACGGCCACCGCCTCCGCTGCCCTGCCCGGCCTCCTCCGGCCCGGCCCCCGTCTTCCCGAGCCACCGGCGAGCGCGCTCTGGTGAGATCCGCCGCCGCGCGACCCCGTGCTACAGTGGATCGCCGGGTGAATAGTAAACCCTAGATTCGCGGGTGTTTTTTTCCTAAGTCCCAAAATTCCAGATCCAAGTTGCCATGTTCGTAGCTCCGTAACTTTGCATCCGTAGCTCCGATTCATGCATATAGCATATCAAAATGTTCATCTCAGAGAGTACATCATTTCATTCCATTGAATCATTTTCATTTGAGCTCATCTTGATGCCCGAAATGCTGTTAGAAGAGGGCTACTTGAGATTATTGTCAGATCTGCTACTCCGTTTAGCTTTTTGTCATTTTTGCCATGATTATTGTGTGCATGCTATGCCCTGATGCTCTACATGTGTTTTGTTAAGGGTTTTGTCATCTTTCTAGAGGTTCAACCCATGTATTTTTGTGATGTGTGTGGTGACTTGTGCAAGCTTGCAAAGTGGTGCACTTGCTAATTCTGTTTTCAGGGACTTAGCAATTCCACTAAGTCCTTGATCTGTTTATCTCATGATGCCATATGTTCATGTTGTTTCCTAGTGATCCGTGCCTCTTTTGAGGATGATCAGTAAGGATGTTTTGTTAATATTGTAGTGCTCTATCCATCCATGTCTTTGTTTGCAATTTTGGAGCACCCTAGCTTGAGTCAATCGAGCTCTATTTTTGCTACTTTGTGAATCTGGGCAGATTGTCAACTTGTTTGCAATTTTGCCGATGATGTTATAGTTGATCCATGCATGCTATGCTATTGTTCTTGCCATGTCTAGCTTGCATTTTGTGCCTTCTTGATGGGTGTATGCTTGTCTTGCCATGACTTGCACCGTACTGAGTGCATCGAGCTCGTAAACATGACTACTTGAGTTATATTTCAGCATGTGTCAGTTTTTCACTAAGTCTGAAAACTGATTATGTTTTTGCTATGTTCACATGCTTGCAATTGTATTTTCTGATACCTTTTGGCTCAAGATCACTAAGGGACTTTTGTTAAGCTCTTTGAGTAGCTTCATGTCATGCTTTACTTTGCCATGTTCAGGTCCTGTAGCATGTAGTTTTTTGGCTCCGAAGAGTGCTACCTGATCTGAAATTCCAGACAAGTGTTAATTTCACAAAGTCTGAGATCTGTTTGCCATATGCATTTTTGCCATGCTTGTTTGAACCTGTTAATGGATGAATTGGCCATAGCTCAGTGCTAGACTTTTGTTAAGAATCTTGAATGCATCCCTGCCATGTATTTTGTTGTCATGTTTGGGTGCTGTAGCATGTTCATTTCATTGCATTTAGATGCCTACTTGCTGTAAATCGCAGACCGGTATCATTTTTGAATCGCTTGTCATTTCCAAACCGTAACTCCGATTCCGGCGTTCTTTATATCGTTTTCAAGCGATTTCATCTCATCTTTCCAGTGGCACACTTGGATTTCCAAGTTGAGGCCAGGTTCATGCGTTTCCTGTCATATCTTGCATTTTGCATCCCGCATCGCATCCCGCATAGCATATCATCGCATCGTCTTGTTTGGGTCCTTGCACGTGGTTGATTGCATCCTTGTTGCTTGTTTGTCTTGTTTGGGTAGAGCCGGGAGACGAGTTCGCTAACGAGGAGCCCGTTGAGTTTGCTTTCGAGGATCCAGTCAACTCTGACAACTGTGCAGGCAAGATGATCATACACTCGAAATCACTACTATCTTTGCTATGCTAGTTTTGCTCGCTCTTTTGCTATGCCATATCTACGATGCCTACCACTTGCTTGCAAGCCTCCCAAATTGCCATGTCAAACCCCTAACCCACCTTGTCCTAGCAAAC
The DNA here is from genome assembly GCF_003073215.2 of Triticum urartu. Lineage (NCBI taxonomy): Eukaryota > Viridiplantae > Streptophyta > Magnoliopsida > Poales > Poaceae > Triticum > Triticum urartu. Next base: position 258,254,369 of record NC_053028.1, on the reverse strand, counting down.
CGTTGATTGGCTATGTTACCGCTTTGCTCAGCCCCTCTTATAGCGTTGCTAGTTGCAGGTGAAGATCGGAGGCCGTTCCTGTTGGAACATTTATTTACTTGTTGGGATATCATTATATTGCTATGTTATCTTAATGCATCTATATACTTGGTAAAGGGTGGAAGGCTCGGCCTCTCGCCTAGTGTTTTGTTCCACTCTTGCCGCCCTAGTTTCCGTCATATCGGTGTTATGTTCCCGGATTTTTGCGTTCCTTACGCGGTTGGGTTATAATGGGAACCCCTTGATAGTTCGCCTTGATTAAAGCTTTTCCAGCAATGCCCAACCTTGGTTTTACCATTTGCCACCTAGCCTTTTCTTTCCCTTGGGTTCTGCAGACTCAAGGGTCATCATTATTTTAACCCCCCCCGGGCCAGTGCTCCTCTGAGTGTTGGTCCAAACCGTCAGCCGTCGGTGGCTACCAGGGGCAACTCTAGGCTGGCCTACCGAAAGTTTAGACAATCTGAGTGTGCCCTGAGAAAGAGATATGGGCAGCTCCTATCGGGATTTGTCGGCACATTCGGGCGGTGTTGCTGGTCTTGTTTTAACCTGACGAAGTGTCTTGAATTACCTAGATTCCGAGTCTGATCGGAATGTCTTGGGAGGAGGTCTATTCCTTCGTTGACCGTGAGAGCTTTTCATGGGCTAAGTTGGGACTCCCCTGCAGGGATTTGAACTTTCGAAAGCCGTGTCCGCGGTTATGGTCAGATGGGAATTTGTTAATGTCCGGTTGTAGATAACTTGAACCTTAATTAATTAAAATGAATCAACTGAGTGTGTTAGCGTGATGGCCTCTTCTCGGCGGAGTCCGGGAAGTGGACACGGTGTTGGTGTAATGTTTGCGCAGGTTGCTCTCTAGTTTCTCGCTCACGCTTTGCCTCCTCTTCTCTCTCTCTTTTGCGTATAAGCTAGCCACCATACTTGCTAGTCGCTTGCTGCAGCTCCACTCATTTTTTTACCTTGCCATACCTATAAGCTTAAATAGTCTTGATCGCGAGGGTGCGAGATTGCTGAGTCCCTGTGGCTCACAGATTACTATTATACCACATGCAGGGCCTGATGATTCCGCTCCAGGAGACGCGTATGAGCTCAAGTGGGAGTTCGACGAAGATTCTCAACGTTACTATGTTTCCTTTCCCGATGATCAGTAGTGGTGCCTAGTTGGGGGTGAACGGGACCGTGTCGCATGTTGGGTTCTCTTTTATTTTGGCACCGTAGTCGGGCCATGAGTGTTTGGATGATGTAATGTTATTTATGTACTTGATTGACGTGGCGAGTGTAAGCCAACTATGTTATCTCCCCTTTTATTATCATATTCCATGGGATGTTGTGAAGATTGCCTAACTTGCGACATATGCCTTCAATGCGATTATGCCTCTAAGTCGTGCCTCGACACGTGGGAGATATAGTCGCATCTAGGGTGTTACATTCTTTCTCCTTATTTTTCTGGAAAATAGGATTTTATAGCATTGGTTTCAGGGTCTGCGGGGCCACCAGGTGGGGACAACCCACCTGGACGCGCCAGGAGGGGGGCGCACCCTGGTGGGTTGTGCCCACCCAGGTGCCCCCTCCGGTGGATCTTTGCTCCAGAAATTCTTGTTTATTGTATAAAAAATCCTCGAAAAGTTTCGTTCCATTTCGAGAACTTTTATTTCTACACAAGAACAACACCGTGGTAGTTCTGCTGAAAACATCGCCAGTCCGGGGTTAGTTTCATTCAAATCATGCAAATTAGAGTCCAAAACAAGAGGAAAAGTGTTAGGAAAAGTAGATACATTGGAGATGTAGCAGAAAGGCATGGAACACTTCCCTAGAAAGAAAATTAAATTGCCTTATGAATCTATTATGAGAGCCACTTATGGATTGCATACCAAAGATGATAACACTTAGATCTATTCGTGTTTTATGCCTAGCTAGGGGCGTTAAACAATAGCGCTTGTTGGGAGGCAACCCAATTTTATTTTTGTTTTTGCTTTTTAGGTTCTATTTTGCAATAAATATTTCATCTAGCCCCTGTTAAGATGTGGTTTTATGTTTTAACTAGTGTTTGTTCCAAGTAAGACCTTTGGGATAGCTTACAGTAATAGTTGATTTGATCCTGCTGGAAAACTGAAACTTTTGTGCCCAGGAGATTAGTTTTAGTTTTTTACGGAAGCGCGATAAATACTAATTATTTTTGTAGAGGATTTATAAACAAATTGTCTAGGACTTCCTAATTTTTGAGGATTTTTGAGTTACAGAAGTATTCGAAATATCCAGATTGCTACAGACTGTTCTGTTTTTGACAGATTCTGTTTTTCACGTGTTGTTTTCTTATTTTGATGCATCTATGGCTAGTATCAGGGGGTATGAACCATGGAATAAATTAGATATTATGCAAATATAATAAGGAATGAGTTCATAACAGTACCAAAAGTGGTGATTTATTTTCTTATACTAACGGAGCTTACGAGATTTTCTGTTGAAGTTTTGTGTTGTGAAGTTTTCATGTTTTGGGTAAGGATTTGATGGACTATGGAATAAGGAGTGGCAAGAGTCTAAGCTTGGGGATGCCCAAGGCACCCCAAGGTAATATTCAAGGAGGCTAAAGAGCCTAAGCTTGGGGATGCCCCGGGAAGGCATCCTCTCTTTCGTCTTTGTCTATCGGTAACTTTGCTTGAAGCTATATTTTTATTCACCACATGATATGTGTTTTTCCAGGAGCATTTTGTATGATTTGAGTCTTTGCTTTTTAGTTTTCCACAACCATCCTTGACGTACACACCTTTTGGGAGACACACATGAATCGTGATTTATTAGAATGCTCTATGTGCTTCACTTATATCTTTTGAGCTAGGCAAAATTGCTCTAGTGCTTCACTTATATCTTTTTAGAGCACAGTGGTGATTTTATTTTATTGAAATTGATGAACTCTCATACTTCACTTATATTATTTTGAGAGTCGTTCGAACAGCATGGTAATTTTCTTTGGTTATAAAATTAGTCCTAATATGATAGGCATCCAAGAGGGATATAACAAAAACTTTCATATAGAGTGCATTGAATACTATGAGAAGTTTGATTCCTTATGATTGTTTTGAGATATGCAGATGGTGATATTAGAGTCATGCTAGTAAGTAGTTGTGAATTTGAGAAATACTCGTGTTAAAGTTTGTCAGTCCCGTGGCATGCACTTATGGTGAACCGTTATGTGATGAAGTCGGAGCATGATTTATTTATTGATTGTCTTCCTTATGAGTGGAGGTCGGGGACGAGCGATGGTCTTTTCCTACCAATCTACCCCCCCTAGGAGCATGCGCGTAGTACTTTGTTTCGATGACTAATAGATTTTTTCAATAAGTATGTGAGTTCTTTATGACTAATGTTGAGTCCATCGATTATACGCACTCTCACCTTTCCGCCATTGCTAGCCTCTCTAGTACCGCACAACTTTCGCCGGTATCATAAACCCACCACATATCCTTCCTCAAAACATCCACCATACCTACCTATTATGGAATTTCCATAGCAATTCTGAGATATATTGCCATGCAACTTCCATCGTTTCATTTATTATGACACGCTCCATCATTTTCATATTGCTTTGCATGATCATGTAGTTGACATCGTATTTGTGGCAAAGTCACCATTCATAATTTTTATACATGTCGCTCTTGATTCATTGCACATCCCAGTACACCACCGGAGGCATTCACATAGAGTCATATTTTGTTCTAAGTATCGAGTTGTAATTTTTGAGTTGTAAGTAAATAAAAGTGTGATGATCTTCATTATTAGATCATTGTCCCATGTGAGGAAAGGATGATGGAGACTATTATCCCCCACAAGTCGGGATGAGACTCCGGATGAAAAATAAAAAATAATAAAAGAGGCCAAAGAATGAGAGAAGGCCCAACAAAAAAATGAGAGAAAAAGAGAGAAGGGACAATGTTACTATCCTTTTGCCACACTTGTGCTTCAAAGTAGCACCATGATCTTCATGATAGAGAGTATCCTATGATATCACTTTCATATACTAGTGGGAATTATTCATTATAGAACTTGGCTAGTATATTCCAATGATGGGCTTCCTCAAAATGCCCTAGGTCTTCGTGAGCAAGCGAGTTGGATGCACACCAACTTAGTTTCTTTTTGAGCTTTCATAAACTTATAGCTCTAGTGCAAACGTTGCATGGCAATCCCTACTCACTCACATTGATATCTATTGATGGGCATCTCCATAGCCCGTTGATACGCCTAGTTGATGTGAGACTATCTCCTTCTTTTTTTCTTCTCCACAACCATCGTCTATTCCACCTATAGTGCTATATCCATGGCTCACGCTCATGTATTGCGTGAATGTTGAAAAAGTTTGAGAACATCAAAAGTATGAAACAATTGCTTGGCTTGTCATCGGGGTTGTGCATGGTTTGAAAATTTTGTGTGATGAAGCTAGAGCATAGCCAGACTATATGATTCTGTAGGGATAAGCTTTCTTTGGCCATGTTATTTTGAGAAGACACAATTATTTTGTTAGTATGCTTGAAGTATTATTGTTTTTATGTCAATATTAAACTTTTGTTTTGAATCTTACGGATCTGGACATTCATGCCACAATAAAGAGAATTACATGGATAAATATGTTAGATAGCATTCCACATCAAAAAATTTATTTTTATCATTTACCTACTCGAGGATGAGCGGGAATTAAGCTTGGGGATGCTTGATACGTCTCCAACGTATCTATAATTTTTTTTGTTCCATGCTATTATATTATTCGTTTTGGATGTTTTAAATAAATTAATATGCTATTTTATATGATTTTTGGGACTAACCTATTAACCTAGAGCTTAGTGCCAGTGCCAGTTTCTGTTTTTTCCTTGTTTTAGAGTTTCACAGAAAAGGAATACCAAACAGAATAAAACTTTGTCGATGATTTTTCTTGGACCAGAAGACACCCAGGAGAGTTGGAGTGCAAGTCAAAAGTAGGATTGGAGAGGTCAAAACGTTAAGTAGCAATGAACCCACTCTTTTGGATTTCAAGGAATTTAATTATCATAATTGTTCTTTAATAGATTGTATTTCCTTCTTGCAATCCATGTTGAATTCTCCTCATGCTTATAATCAAGACAAAGCTTTTACTAAACATATCGTTGATGCTATGATGCAATCTTTTGAAGAAAAGCTTGAATTGGAAGTTTCTATCCCTAGAAAACTTTATGATGAGTGGGAACCTACTATTAAAATTAAAATTAAAGATTATGAATGTTATGCTTTGTGTGATTTGGGTGCTAGTGTTTCCACGATTCCGAAAACTTTATGTGATATGTTAGGTCTCGGTGAATTTAATGATTGTTCCTTAAATTTGCATCTTGCGGATTCCACTATTAAGAAACCTATGGGAAGAATTAATGATGTTCTTATTCTTGCTAATAGGAATTATGTGCACGTATATTTCATTGTTCTTGATATAGATTGCGATCCTACATGTCCTATTATTCTTGGTACACCTTTCCTTAGAACGATTGGTGCAATTATTGATACGAAAGAAGGAAACATTATATTTCAATTTCCGTTAAGGAAAGTGATAACCCACAAGTATAGGGGATCGCAACAGTTTTCGAGGGTAGAGTATTCAACCCAAATTTATAGATTTGACACAAGGGGAGCCAAAGAATATTTGAAGGTATTAGCAGCTGAGTTGTAATTCAACCACACATGGAGATTAATTATCTGCAGCAAAGTGATCAGTAGCAAAGTAGTTTGATAGTTTTGATAGTAGTGACAGCAGCAATAGTAACAGTAACAGTGATAGCAATAATTTTGTAGCAAGCGTAACAGTGATGATAGCAGTAGTAACTTAGCAGAAACAATATAAGATAAATTCGTAGGCATTGGATCGGTGACTTGTTGGATGATATTCACCATGAGACAGTTATAACCTAGGGCGATACGGCACTAGCTCTAGTTCATCGATATAATGTAGGCATGTATTCCGTAAAGAGTCATACATGCTTTATTAAAAGAACTTGCATGACATCTTTTGTCCTATCCTCCCGTGGCAGCGGGATTCATATTGGAAACTAAGGGATATTAAGGCCTCCTTTTAATAGAGAACCGAAACAAAGCATTAACACATAGTGAATACATGAACTCCTCAAACTACGTTCATCACCGAGAGTGGGCCCGATTGTTGTCACTCCGGGGTAGTCGGATCATAACTGTAGTAGGTGACTATAACTTGCAAGATCGGATCTAGAACATGGATATAATGATGATAACATAAACGGTTCAGATCTGAAATCATGGCACCTGGGCCCAAAGTGACAAGCATTAAGCATGCAATGTCATAGCAACATCAATCTAAGAACATATAGTGGATACTAGGGATCATGTCGTAACAAAACTAACTCGATTACATGATGAATCTCATCCAACTCCTCACCGACCAGCGAGCCTACGAAGGAATTACTCACTCCCGGAGGGGAGCATCATGGAATTGGCGATGGAGAAGGGTTGGTGATGACGAAGAACGAAGATCCCCCTCTCCGGAGCCCCAAACGGACTCTAGATCTGCCCTCCCGAGGAAGAACATGGCTTGGCGGCAGCTGCTTCTCGTGGATCGCAATAATTCTTTCTCCCTGAATTTTTCTCAAAATATGTGATTTTATAGTATCAGGGGGGTCGTCTGTGGGACCACCAGGTGGGTACAACTCACATGGGCGCGCCAGGAGAGGGGGCGCGCCCTGGTGGGTTGTGCCCACCCAGGGGCCCCTCTCTGGTGGGTCTTGGCTCCATTAATTCTTATTATTGATATAAAAATCCTTGCAAAGTTTCGATCCATTCCGAGAACTTATATTTCTGCACAAAAATAACACCATGGCAGTTCTGCTGAAAACAAAATCAGTCCGGGGTTAGTTTCATTCAAATCATGCAAATTAGAGTCCAAAACAAGAGGAAAAGTATGAGAAAAGTAGATATGTTGGAGACTTATCAACTCCCCCAAGCTTAAACCTTTGCTTGTCCTCAAGAAATTCAGTTGATAAACTGAAAGTGAGAAAGAAAAACTTTTACGAACTCTTTTGCTCTTGTTTGCATAAATAAGCTTAAACAGCACCCATGTTTTCAGCCAACATTATAACTAACCATGTCAACAATAACACTTAAAGATTACAATGAGTCATATCAATGACATAATCAGCTAGCGAGGAATAATAAGATACTCAAACGGCAACACGTTGTCAAAACAACCATGATATAATATGACAATAATGGTATCTCGCTAGCCCTTTCTGAGACCGCAAAACATAAATGCAGAGCACCTCCAAAGTTCAAGCAGCGACTAAACATTGTAATTAATGGTAGAAAAGATCCAGTCATGATGCACCCAACATTAGCTACACACAATGCAGAAATCATGACAGTTGTGCTCTACTCAGTTTCTGGCGCTTGATTTTTAGAAGGTGATGACACAACATAAAAGTAAATAGAAAGTCCCTTCGCAGAGGGAAGCAGTGATTTGCAGAGGTGCCAGAGCTCAGTTTTTAAAACAGAGATAAATGATATTTTGAGACATGCACCCTTCTTATTCACTTCACGACCATCAGTTATCAACATCTTCCATGCTAAGCACGCTAGTGGGGGTTCCCAAGCGGTAAAAGTAAAGGTTTTGACTCCATTGGGAGTTTTAGTTTAATTATTTCAGAGACGAACTCTTTTTCATGTTTGCGGTTTGGGACTGGGCATCCCTATTACCGCCCATTTTCTCGTGCGATGGCGAGTGAATAAACACTCGACCTGAGAATAACCCGCTTAACACGGAAGATATCGACCACCTCCTGTCGTTCCATGAACGATCCAGGCACATAAAATGGATAGTTTTTTAGAAGTTTTTAGAGGTGGCACATGCAAAATTACTTAGGATGGCAGGGTAATACCGTATATAGGTAGGTATGGTGGACTCATCTGGAATAACTTTGGGTTCAAGGTTTTTGATGTACAAGCAGAGTTCCCACTTAGTACAGGTGAAGGCTGCTACCTCTTGAGCATGCGTTGGTTTTCCCTTGAAGAGGAAAGGGTGATGCAGCAAAGTAGCGTAAGTATTTCCCTCAGTTTTTGAGAACCAAGGTATCAATCCAGTAGGAGACTACACACAAATCGCCTAGTACCTGCACAAACAAATAAGAACCTTGCAACCAAAGCGATAAAGGGGTTGTCAATCCCTTCACGGCCACTTGCAAAAGTGAGATCTGATAAAGATAATAAGATAAATATTTTTGGTATTTTTGTTGTAAGGATTGGAAAGTAAAGATTGCAAAATAAATAGTAAACTAGAATTGTAGATCAGAAACTTATATGATGTAAAGTAAACCCGGGGGCCATAGGTTTCACTAGTGGCTTCTCTCAAGATAGCTTATATTACGGTGGGTGAACAAATTACTGGCGAGCAATTGATAGAAAAGCGCATAGTTTTTAGAATATATAGGCATGATCATAAACATAGGCATCACGTCTGTGTCAAGTAGACCGAAACGATTCTACATCTACTACTATTACTCCACACATCGACCGCTATCCAGCATGCATCGAGAGTATTAAGTTCATAAGAACAAAGTAATGCATTAGGCAAGATGGCATGATGTAGAGGGATAAACTCAAGCAATATGATATAAACCCCATCTTTTTATCCTCGATGGCAACAATACAATACGTGTCATTTCCCTTTCTGTCACTGGGATCGAGCACCGCAAGATTGAAACCAAAGCTAAGCACTTCTCCCATTGCAAGAAAGATCAATCTAGTAGGCCAAACCAAACTGATAATTCGAAGAGACTTGCAAACATATCAAATCATGCATATAAGAATTTAGAGAAGAATCAAATATTGTTCATAGATAAACTTGATCATAAACCCACAATTCATCGGATCTCGGTAAACACACCGCAAAAAGTATTACAGCAAATAGATCTCCAAGAACATCAAGGAGAACTTTGTATTGAGAACCAAATAGAGAGTAGAAGCCATCTAGCTAATAAATATGGACCCCTAAGGTCTGTGGTAAACTACTCACACATCATCGGAGAGGCTATGGTGTTGATGTAGAAGCACTCCATGACCGAATCCCCCTCCGGCAGATCGCCAGAAAAGGTCCCCAGATGGGATCTCATGGGTACAGAAGGTTGCGGCGGTGGAAAAGTGGTTCTCTGGCTCTCCTGGATGTTTTCAGGGTATAAGAGTATATATAGGCGAAATAAGTAGGTCGGTGGAGCTACGAGGGGCCCACGAGGGTGGGGGCGCGCCGCCCTACCTCGTGGCCACCTTGGTGCTTCCTTGACCTCCACTGCAAGTCTCCTGGATTGCGTTTGTTCTGAAAAAGATCCTCGTGAAGGTTTCGTCCCGTTTGGATTCCATTTGATATTCCTTTTCTACCAAACACTGAAATAGGCAAAAAAACAGCAATTTGCACTGGGCCTTCGGTTAATAGGTTAGTCCCCAAAATAATATAAAAGTGCATAATAAAGCCCATTAAACATCCAAAACAGATAATATAATAGCATGGAACAATCAAAAATTATAGATACGTTGGAGACGTATCAAGCATCCCCAAGCTTAATTCCTACTCGTTCTCGAGTAAGTAAATGATAAAAACAGAATTTTTGATGTGGAATGCTACCTAACATAATTTTCAATGTAATTATCTTTATTGCTGCATGAATGTTTAGATCCAAAAGATTTTAGACAAAAGTTTAATACTGACATAAAATAATAATACTTCAAGCATGCTAACCAAGCAATTGCGTCTTATCAACATAGCCAAAGAAAGCTTGTCCCTACAAAATCATATAGTTTGGCCATGCTTCATTTTCGTCACATAAAATGCTCCCATCATGCACAACCCCAATGACAGGCCAAGCAATTGTTTCATACTTAGCCTTTTCAAACTCTTTCAACATTCACGCAATATATGAGCGCGAACCATGGACATAGCACTATGGGTGGAATAGAATATGATGATGGAGGTTGTGTGAGAAGACAAAAAGGGAGAAAGGCTCACATTGATGCGGCTAATCAACGGGCTATGGAGATGCCCATCAATTGATGTCAATGCAAGGAGTAGGGATTGCCATGCAACGGATGCACTAGAGTTATAAATATATGAAAGCTCAACAAAAGAAACTAAGTGGATGTGCATCAAACTTGCTTGCTCACGAAGACCTAGGGCATTTTGAGGAAGCCCACCATTGGAATATACAAGCCAAGTTCTATAATGAAAAATTCCCACTAGTATATGAAAGTGACAAAATAGGAGACTCTCTATCATGAAGATCATGGTGCTACTTTGAAGCACAACTATGGAAAAAGGATAGTAACATTGCCCCTTCTCTCTTTTTCTCTCATTTCTCATTTTTCTTTTTTTATTTGGGCCTTTTTTCTCTCTTTTTAGCCTTCTTTTCGTCCGGAATCTCATCCCAACTTGTGGGGGAATCATAGTCTCCATCATCCTTTCCTCACATGGGACAATGCTCTAATAATGAAAATCATCACACTTTTATTTACTTACAACTCAAGAATTACAACTCGATACTTAGAACAAAATATGACTCTATGTGAATGCCTCCGGCGGTGTACCGGGATATGCAACGAATCAAGAGTGACATGTATGAAAGAATTATGAAGGTGGCTTTGCAAAAAATACGATGTCAACTACATGATCATGCAAAGCAATATGACAATGATGGAGCGTGTCATAATAAACGGAACAGTGGAAAATTGCATGGCAATATATCTCGGAATGGCTATGGAAATGCCATAATAGGTAGGTATGGTGGCTGTTTTGAGGAAGATATCAGGAGGCTTATGTGTGATAGAGCCTATCATATCACGGGGTTTGGATGCACCGGCGAAGTTTGCTCCAACTCTCGAGGTGAGAAAGGGCAATGCACGGTACCGAAGAGGCTAGCAATGATGGAAGGGTGAGCATGTGTATAACCCATGGACTCAACATTAGTCATAAAGAACTCACATACTTAATGCATAAATCTACAAGTCATCAAAAACGAGCACTACGTGCATGCTCCTAGGGGGATATATTGGTAGGAAAAGACCATCGCTCGTCCCCGACCGCCACTCATAAGGAAAGCAATCAAAGAACACCTCATGCTTCAAATTTGTCACACAACGGTTACCATACGTGCATGCTACGGGACTTGCCAACTTCAACACAAGCATTTCTCAATTCCACAATTACTCAACTAACACGACCCTAATATTACCATCTTTATATCTCAAAACAACTATCAAGTATGAAACTTCTCATAATATTTAATGCACTCTATATGAAAGTTTTTATTATACCCATCATGGATGCCTATCATATTAGGACTAATTTTATAGCCAAAGAAAATTACCATGCTGTTCTAAAAGACTCTCAAAATAATATAAGTGAAGAATGAGAGATTAATAATTTCTATAAAATAAAACCACCACCGTGCTCTAAAAAGGTATAAGTGAAGCACTAGAGCAAAGTTTATCTAGCTCAAAAGATATAAGTGAAGCACATAGAGTATTCTAGTAAATTCCGATTCATGTGTGTCTCTCCAAAAGGTGTTTACAGCAAGAATGATTGTGGTTAACTAAAAATAAAATATTCAAACCATACAAGACGCTCCAAGAAAAACACATATCATGTGGTGAATAAAAATATAGCCTCAATTAAAGTTACCGATAGACGAAGACAAAAGAGGGGATGCCTTCCGGGGCATCCCCAAGCTTAGGCTTTTGGTTGTCCTTGAATTTTACCTTGGGGTGCCTTGGGAATCCCCAAGCTTAGGCTCTTACCACTCCCTGTTCCAAAATCCATCAAATCTTTACCCAAAAACTTGAAAACTTCACAACACAAAACTCAACAGAAAATCTCATGAGCTCTGTTAGTATAAGAGAACAAACCACCACTTTAAGGTACTGTAATGAACTCATTATTTATTTATATTGGTGTTAAACCTACTGTATTCCAACCTCTCTATGGTTCATACCCCCGGATACTAGCCATAGATTCATCAAAATAAGCAAAACAACACACGAAAAACAGAATCTGTCAAAAACAGAACAGTCTGTAGCAATCTGTAGGTTTCGAATACTTCTATAACTCCAAAAATACTGAGAAATTAGGACGCACTAAATAATTTGTATATTGATATAATTCAGTTGGAATTGGTATTTTATCTCTCTCTGGTTGAAAATGAAAATTATTCTCGTGAGCGCATACTTTCTGTTTTTTTCCAGCAAGATCGAATAACAATCACCCGAGATGATCTTAAAGGCTTTACTTGGCACAAACACTAATTAAAACATAAAAAACACAATTATAATCAGAGGATAAAATATTTATTTATTAATAAACAGGAACAAAAAGCAAGTAACAAAAATAAAATTGGGTTGCCTCCCAACAAGTGCTATCGTTTAACGCCCTTAGCTAGGCATAAAAACAAGAATTGATCTAGGTGTTGCCATCTTTGGTGTTGGGAAAGAAAAGAGAAAAATTCTTGTCTATAGCATTTATCTTTCTATTTTGAGAAAGCATGTGGCCATTAATGGTGGAAGAAAGATTAAGCACGCTACGGAAATTTGCATCTAAGCTAGCCTTCATCTCTTTGATAATTTCGTTTTGATAAAAGCACAAAAGAGAGGTGGATTCAACCTTCTCATTCATGGGGTCCCAAATATAGTTTTCATCTTTTCATAGGTATCTATGGCATCCCCTCGAAGAAAACCTTCTTCAAAAATAGAATCTAAAACTTGCTTGAATGAAGAGGGTAAGCCAACATAAAAGCTTTTTAGGTATATCTCAATTTGACATTGGGGCACATAGCTGGCTCGAATTCTTAATAGCCTATCCGAAGCATCATTCAAAGACTCATCAAGCAAATAACGAAAAATCTCGGGATCATCTTCATCAAAATTATTCAAACTCTCATTGATAACCCCAATAGGTCTTTCCATAGCATCATTATTTATGAGCTTAGAGAGGGCAGAGGGACTATCCGACGTAATAAAACCCGGGAGAGAACCCTTACCCCTTTTTGATTCGGCCATGGCGAAAGAAAGGCAAACAGGAAAGAGGCGAGGAAAAGGCAAAGGTGAAGTGGGGGAGAGGAAAACGAGAGGCGAATGGAAAATAATGTAATGCGAGTGATAAGAGTTTATGATGGGTACTTGGTATGTCTTGACTTGAGCGTAGATCTCCCCAGCAACGGCGCCAGAAATCCTTCTTGCTACCTCTTGAGCATGCGTTGGTTTTCCCTTGAAGAGGAAAGGGTGATGCAGCAAAGTAGCGTAAGTATTTCCCTCAGTTTTTGAGAACCAAGGTATCAATCCAGTAGGAGACTACACACAAATCGCCTAGTACCTGCACAAACAAATAAGAACCTTGCAACCAAAGCGATAAAGGGGTTGTCAATCCCTTCACGGCCACTTGCAAAAGTGAGATCTGATAAAGATAATAAGATAAATATTTTTGGTATTTTTGTTGTAAGGATTGGAAAGTAAAGATTGCAAAATAAATAGTAAACTAGAATTGTAGATCAGAAACTTATATGATGTAAAGTAAACCCGGGGGCCATAGGTTTCACTAGTGGCTTCTCTCAAGATAGCTTATATTACGGTGGGTGAACAAATTACTGGCGAGCAATTGATAGAAAAGTGCATAGTTATGAGAATATCTAGGCATGATCATAAACATAGGCATCACGTCCGTGTCAAGTAGACCGAAACGATTCTGGATCTACTACTATTACTCCACACATCGACCTCTATCTAGCATGCATCTAGAGTATTAAGTTCATAACAACAGAGTAACGCATTTGGCAAGATGACATGATTTAGAGGGTTAAACTCAAGCAATATGATATAAACCCCATCTTTTTATCCTCGATGGCAACAATACAATACGCGTCGTTTCCCTTTCTGTCACTGGGATCGAGCACCGCAAGATTGAACCCAAAGCTAAGCACTTCTCCCATTGCAAGAAAGATCAATCTAGTAGGCCAAACCAAACTGATAATTCGAAGAGACTTGCAAAGATATCAAATCATGCATATAAGAATTCAGAGAAGAATCAAATATTGTTCATAGATAAACTTGATCATAAACCCACAATTCATCGGATCTCGATAAACACACCGCAAAAAGTATTACAGCAAATAGATCTCCAAGAACATCAAGGAGAACTTTGTATTGAGAACCAAATAGAGAGTAGAAGCCATCTAGCTAATAAATATGGACCCCTAAGGTCTGTGGTAAACTACTCACACATCATCGGAGAGGCTATGGTGTTGATGTAGAAGCCCTCCGTGATCGAATTCCCCTGCGAGAGATTGCCGGAAAAGGTCCCTAGATGGGATCTCACGGGTACAGAAGTTTGTGATGGTGGAAAAGTGGTTTCGTGGCTCTCCTGGATGTTTTCAGGGTATAAGAGTATATATAGGCAAAAGAAGTAGGTTGGTGGAGCTACGAGGGGCCCACGAGGGTGGGGGGCGCACCGCCCTACCTCGTGGCAGCCTCGTTGCTTCCTTGACCTCCACTCCAAGTCTCCTGGATTGCGTTTGTTCCAAAAAAGATCCTCGCGAAGGTTTCATTCCGTTTGGATTCCGTTTGATATTCCTTTTCTGCGAAACACTGAAATAGGCAAAAAACATCAATTTGCACTGGGCCTTCGGTTAATAGGTTAGTCCCGAAATAATATAAAAGTGCATAATAAAGCCCATGAAACATCCAAAATAGATAATACAATAGCATGGAACAATCAAAATAATAGATACGTTGGAGACGTATCAAAGGCTAGCAATTAAGATTGAGAAGCGGCCATCTAGAGAGCAACAACGATCATAACCATCCATTATGCATAAGTAACATTAGACACTAGCATGAGTAGGATATGAACACCTTGAACATAAACATTATAGAGGCTATGTTGGTTTTGATTCAACTACATGCATGAACATGTACCAAGTCAAGCCATTTGAACATTCAGAGGAGGATACCATATCATCATACTACATCACAATCATCTTAATGCTATGTTGATATCCAAGATAAATCATTATTAACTCCCAGCTACTTATGCATGGCATGAGAAACTATAATCTCTAATTGTCATTGCAAACATGCTTAATCATAATGGGCTGAATCATGGACGCTAGGTTAAACATATTTACACAGACATCACAAGTCGAGTTCATACCAGTTTCTCTTTGCCATGGCCAGTTCATCGAATATCGTCATTATTGCCTTTCACTTGCACGACCGAATGATATGAAAATAATAGTGCGAGAGTTCCATGGACTAAGATGGAATCTGCAAACATTTTATTCAAAGGAGAAGACAAAGTAAAATGGGCTCTTTATTAGTTCAACAATTATTCATATGAGAGCCACTCAACATTCCTCGGTACAACTCGAATAAAATGAAAAGAAATTCAGAGAAACACACTGAAATATTTTTGGAATTTTTGGTTTTCTTTAGCAAGAAAATAAAGGGGAAAAACAAAAATGAGAAAAACTATTTACACGGGAAAGCTTCCAACAAGCAAAAGAAGAACAAGGAAATCTTTCTGGACTTTCTTTTTAGTACTACTACTAAGCATGCATAGAAAGTAAACTAGCTACAACTAATTTTTTTGATTTTTTCTAAAGTTTTTCAAACACACAAGAAGAAAGCAAGAAAATAAATCTAAGCATGGGTGATACAATGAAAAAGTGTGAGCACCGACAAATAGAATAAGTGGACATGAGCGTAATGTCGGTGAGTGACACGTACTCCCCCAAGCTTAGGCTTTTGGCCTAACTTGGTAGTCGATCAGTAGCCTGGAGGATAGTAGTCAGTGTGGTAGCTCACGGAAGCTGTCGGTGCGGATGCCTTAGCACGTCGTGCCGCCACCACTGCTGCGTTATGAGCTCGGGCCTCACTCTCAAGAACAAAATATCTTCCCTTGTTGTTATAATCAAAAAGAGCAGACACAGGGAAATATGTGTCCACAATAGATCTTTGGTTAAACATTAGATTGTAAGTGAAATTATCAACCCTTCCCTTAAGGATCTTGTGTTCTTTAAAACTGTCAAAATATAAATACCACGTAGGTAGGATAGGATCAAAGGGAAAAGGTGAAACACCTAGCCCTCATGCTAAACGTGTGGCATAAATTCCACCATAGAACCAACCACTGTTAGCATTGTGTTGAAGTCTACATGCAACTATCGCTCCAAGGTTATAATTCCTTTCACTAGTGAGAGTGGTGTGAAGGAGGCTCAAGTCTGGCGCACAAAGTATGCTACAGTCTTGCTTGCCTACTATGCATTTTCCGTTAAATAATGCAAAATACTGAATTGCGGGAAAGTGAATGCTCTTTATTCTTCCCTGTCTCACTCCCCTATTTTCACCGTAGCATAGGCTAGTTAAGAAAGACTCGTACTCAACCGTTGGTGGCTCATCAAGCGAACCCCAAAATGGAAGTTTGCAATGGTAAGCAAAATTCTCCAGTGGGATACTATAAGGATTATCATAAAGCATAAACGACACCCTAGACTCACGTGGAAAATATTTAAATCCTTTGACAAATGATTCAGTGAGAAGTTGGTGTTGTACACACTTATCTGATAGGTAAGGACCGAGGCCGGCATTGTGAACATATTGCTCAAATTCCTCCTTAATGCCCACACGCACCATATACTCATCGCTAGGCCATAAACATGTCTTGGTGGCAGCATCTCACATGGAACTTTCGCTTGGTTTAACATAGGACCGACGAGAAAAACTGTCACTAGAAGATGCCTCCGAGGATCATCTCCTCGAAGAACTCCTTCCAAATAGGTTCATCATGTCCGCGTACAATTTTCTGAAAATAAAAATTTTGGAGTGACAAAAATTTGTCAACAAAACTTTGTAAGATTGATAGCAACTACTCATAGGGATACATAGAAGCCATAGTAAGCATTCAAACTACTTAGAACATTAAGAATTCAACATGCAAGCACATCTACAGCAGCACCAAGAGTAGCTAATTATTAAAAGTATAAGACACTAAAACAAAAACTAATTGGACAAATGGTGGAGTCACATACCAAGCAACAATCCCCCGAAACAGTTTCGGAAACGGAGCTTCGAGCAAAGAGATCGAAATCCGCGGGTTTGAGCTCAAGAACACGGGAGAGAGAGCAATGGGGATTTTTTTCTGGAGGTAAGTGATGATGTGGGATGAAGAGGTAAGTGAGGGGGCCCACGTGGGGACCACAACCCACCAAGGCGTGCCTGGGGGTGCTGGCGCGCCCAGGTGGGTTGTTCCCGCCTGGTGCACCTCCCTCTGATGTTTATTGTACCAAAAATTCTCAAATATTTAGAAAAAAATCATGTAAAATTTTCAGGGCATTCTGAGAACTTTTAGATTTGGGTCATTTTTTATTGCACGGGAAATTCAGAAAACAGACAAAACATGGCATTTTATTTTATTTAACTAATAAAAATAGAAAATGAAAAGTAGGGACAGAAAGTAGTGCCTACTAAATTCATCAACTTCGTACCTTTCAAAAATGATCCATTAATAAGGTTGATCAAGTCTTATTAACAACCACTTTCGATTAGCATGATACCGAAGAAGTTTCGTAAATCACTAAGTTACCTTAATGGGGATATGCATTTCCCCAACAATAAGCATTTGATATTTCTTTTTGACAGTAGGTAGAGGTATTTGAAAACTTCCAATAGTGATTGTCAGAGATTTTTCAATAACATTAATACCATTCACTTGGAATTGTTTCTTCGGAAAGTGCACCATATGCTCATTACCATTAATACGAAAAGTGATCTTGCTTTTATTGCAATCAATATCAGCTCTTGTAGTATTCCAGAAGGGTCTACCAAGGATAATCGACATGTTGTCGTCCTCGGGCATCTCAAGTAAAAAAAGTCAGTCAAAATAGTAACATTAGCAACAACAACGGGCACATCCTCATAGATACCGATGGGTATGGCTGTTGATTTGTCAGCCATTTGCAAAGATATTTCAGTAGGTGTGAGTTTATTCAAGTCAAGTATTTTATATAAAGAGAAAGGCAAAACACTAACACTAGCTCCTAAATCACACAAAGCAGTTTTCACATAATTCTTTTTGATAGAGCAAGGTATAGTTGGTATTCCCGGATCTCCAAGTTTTTTAGGTACTCCATCCATGAAAGTGAAATTAGCAAGCATAGTGGAGATTTCAGCTTCCGGTATTTTTCTCTTATTTGTGATGATGTCTTTCATATACTTTGCATAAGGAGGCATTTTCAAGATATCAGTCAAACAAGTACGCAAAAAGACTGGCCTCAGCATTTCAGCAAAGCGTTCAAATTCTTCAGCATCAGTATTTTTAGTTGACTTGTGTGGAAAAGTGAAAGTGCAACTATCCCTGCGTGGTTTTGGTAATTCCTAACAACATATAGCTCATTGAGCTAATGCTAATTGAAGATAAATATTTCAGGAAAAGCTCAATGATTGGCATGGCATGGATTAGAAAGTGGACCCCTCAAAATGCTAAGGACAAAAGGATTGGCTCAAGCTCAAAGCACAAGACTCTACATTTCATTTTTAGTGATCCAAGATCACATTGAGTCCATAGGAAAAGCCCATACTATTAAGAGGGGTGAGGAGTTGCTTAATGAGGTTTTTGCTCAAAGTGCTTAGTGATATGCTCCACAACCCACAACCACTTTCTCATATCCAAATATATCCCAAACCAAAAGTCAAACTCGGCCCCACCGATTTGATCTATCCGGCGTCACTGAGTTCACTTGACATAGCCACTGCCACAAACCCTAGTCTTTTCGATCCTACCGATAGGGATCTCGGTCTCACCGAGATGGGATTGTAATCTCACTGTTTCCCTTCATAACGTTTCGGTCCAACCGAGATGAGCGATTGGTCCCATCGAGATAGCAATGCAAACTCTCTGTTTCCCTTTTGTAACGTTTCGGTCCTACTGAGAGAGCGAATCGGTCCCAACAAGATTGCCTGACCAACTCTCTGGTTAGTCTATTACCAAAATCGGTCTCACCGAGTTTGTGTAATCGGTCTCACCGAGATTACGTTATGCCCTAACCCTGATGATATCGGTCCCACCGAAAACCCTAACGGTCACATTATGAACTAAATCGGTCTGACCGAGTTGTATGATTCGGTCCCACCGAGTTTGGTGATTTGTGTGTAACGGTTAGATTTTGTGTGGAGGCTATATATACCCCTCCACCCACTCTTCATTCGTGGAGAGAGCCATCAGAACATGCCTACACTTCCAACATACATCTTCTGAGAGAGAACCACCTACACTTGTGTTGAGGTCAAGATAATTCATTCCAACCACATAAATCTTGATCTCTAGCCTTCCCCATGTTGCTTTATGATGACCCACAAGTGTAGGGGATCTATCGTAGCCTTTTTGATAAGTAAGAGTGTCGAACCCAACGAGGAGCAGAAGGAAATGATAAGCAATTTTCAGTAAGGTATTCTCTGCAAGCACTGAAATTATCGATAACAGATAGTTTTGTGATAAGATAAATTGTAACGAGCAACAAGTAATAAAAGTAAATAAGGTGCAGCAAGATGGCCCAATCCTTTTTGTAGCAAAGGACAAGCCTGGAAAAACTCTTATATGAAGGAAAGCGCTCCCGAGGACACATGGGAATTATCGTCAATCTAGTTTTCATCACGATCATATGATTCGCCTTCGGTACTTTGATAATTTGATATGTGGGTGGACCCGTGCTTGGGTGCTATCCTTACTTGGACAAGCATCCCACTTATGATTAACCCCCATTGCAAGCATCCGCAACTACAATAGAAGTATTAAGGTAAACCTAACCATAGCATGAAACATATGGATCCAAATCAGCCCCTTACGAAGCAACGCATAAACTAGGGTCTAAGCTTCTGTCACTCTAACAACCCATCATCTACTTATTACTTCCCAATGCCTCCCTCTAGGCCCAAACAATGGTGAAGTTTCATGTAGTCGACGTTCACATGACACCACTAGAGGGATGACAACATACATCTCATCAAAATATCGAACGAATACCAAATTCTCATGACTACTAATAGCAAGACTTCTCCCATGTCCTCAGGAACAAACATAACTACTCACAAAGCATATTTATGTTCATAATCAGAGGGGTATTAATATGCACAATGGATCTGAACATATGATCTTCCACCAAGTAAACCAACTAGCATCAACTACAAGGAGTAATCAACACTATTAGGAACCCACAGGTACCAATCTGAGGTTTGCATACAAAGACTAGATATAAGAGCTGAACTAGGGATTGAGATGAGATGGTGCTGGTGAAGATGTTGATGGAGATTGACCCCCTCCCGATGAGAGGATCGTTGGTGATGACGATGGTGATGATTTCCCCCTCCCGGAGGGAAGTGTCCCCGGCAGAACAGCTCTGCCGGAGCCCTAGATTGGTTCCGCCAAGGTTCCGCCTCGTGGCGGCGAAGTCTCGTCCTGAAAGCTTGCTTATCATTTTTTTATCAGCGAAAGACTCCACATAGCAGAAGATGGGCATCGGAGGGCCACCAGGGGGCCCACGAGGCAGGGGCGCGCCCAGGGGGGTAGGGCGCGACCCCACTCTCATGGCTGGTGGGTGGCCCCCCTCTAGTACTTCTTGCGCTTAGTATATTTTATATATATTCTAGAAATAACTTCCATGAAGTTTCAGGACTTTTGGAGCTGTGCAGAATAGGTCTCTAATATTTGCTCCTTTTCCATCCCAGAATCCCAGCTGCCGGCATTCCCCCTCTTCATGTAAACCTTGTAAAATAAGAGAGAATAGGCATAAGTATTGTGACATAATGTGTAATAATAGCCCATAATGCAATAAATATCGATATAAAAGCATTATGCAAAATGGACGTATCAACTCCCCCAAGCTTAGACCTCGCTTGTCCTGAAGCGAAAGGCAAAATCGAAAAATATGTCCACATGTTTAGAGATAGAGGTGTCGATAAAAATAAAATACGGACATGAGGGCATCATGATCATTCTTAGAACAGCAATATATATTGTCATATGATCTCTTATGCTAAAGTAACAATTCAATCACAATTTCAAGTATGAATCATAAACTTCATTGAGAACCAACAAACTCTAATCTCAGTCATTGAGGCAATTGCAATTTATCATAACATAGGAAAGAGTCAATATAAGAGCTTTTCAGCAAGTCCACATACTCAACCATCTTTTAGTCTTTCACAATTGCTAACACTCACGCAATATTTATGGGTATGAAGTTTTAATCGGACACAGAGAAAGATAGGGGCTTGTAGTTTTGCCTCCCAACGTTTTACCTCAAGGGTAATGTCAACAATAATAGTTCATGAAGACTCACATCCAATTAGCTATATATATTAGGATATTTCCAACATATTGTGCTTGCCAAATGATAAAATGTAAAAAGGAAAGGTGAAGATCACCATGACTCTTATGTAAGGTAGAAGATAAAAGTAAAATATAGGCCCTTCGCAGAGGGAAGCAGAGGTTGTCATGCGCTTTTATAGTTGGATGCACAAAATCTTAATGCAAAAGAACGTCACTTTATATTGCCACTTGTGATATGGACCTTTATTATGCAGTCCGTCGCTTTTATTTGTTCCACATCACAAGATCGTATAAAGCTTATTTTCTCCACATTAATAAGTCATACATATTTAGAGAGCATTTTTTATTGCTTGCACCGATGACAACTTACTTGAAGGATCTTACTCTATCCATAGGTAGATATGGTGGACTCTCATGGCAAAACTGGGTTTAGGGATATTTGGAAGTACAAGTAGTATCTCTACTTGGTGCAAAGAAATTGGCTAGAATGAGAGGGAAAGGCAAGCTCAACATGTTGGATGATCCATGACAATATAATTTATCTCAGATGTAAGAAAACATAACCCATTACGTTGTCTTCCTTGTCCAACATCAACTCTTAGCATGTCATACTTTAATGAGTGCTCACAATCATAAAAGATGTCCAAGATAGTATATTTATATGTGAACCCCTCTTTCTTTATTAATTCCTATTAATTGCAACGATGACCAAAACTATGTTTGTCAACTCCCAACAACTTTTGTTCATCATACTCTTTAGATGTGAGCTCATTACTCTCCATAAGATCCATATGATCTCTTTGTCCCCCTGCCCCTTTTTTATTCTTATTCTTATTTTATTTTATTTTATTCAATTCCCTCAAGATCATAGCAAAATAATCAAGCCCTTGACTCAACACTAATCTTTATTATATATAGCTCATGGACTCGATTACATAGAAGGATCATAAAGCAAAACTCACAACTAGATCATACTAAAACTTTATTCTACTAGATCAAGATATTATCAAAAGGATCGAACTAAGAAAAACAGTAAAGATAAAAGTGATGGTGATACGATACCGGGGCACTCCCCCAAGCTTGGCAGTTGCCAAGGGGAGTGCCCATACCCGTGTGATTATGTCTCCTTCTTCGGGGGTGGTGATGTGATATTCTTGGCGATGATGCCCCTCAGGATACGATTCTCTTTCTCGAGCTTATTGACTTGCTACTTGAGGTTCATTATTTCCTTATGGAGCTTGCCAGTGATGGATAAAGCTCATTTCACCCAAGGATGTTGCATAGCTGTGGGAGAACAAGTAACACTCGTTTTTAGATTTTCATAAGAAAGAAATCTAACATTGGAAGGGATAACCGAGTTTGGAATAGCTGAGCTCTGTGGTTCCCCCATCGTGAATCCTTCCCGGAAATGAGAAGTAACTTATTGATCCTTCTCCATGGCATCTATCCTTTTCAAGTCAGCTTCCATCTCTTCCTCCGTTGAGGGCCCAAAGTGATAGGCATCGCTGCTTGCCCCTGGACCTAGTGTCGGATGAGACACCCAACTCTCCCCAACTGACTCTTGAGAAGACATCTTGCTCTAATCTGCGGCAGAATTAGCTCGAAACAAAGACAGGAGATATTTGCGTGATACGGTGGTCAAAACCTTCGGGAGATTATATAATGAATTTTTACCGACCAAAAGAAGTATCGTGCAAGAAAACAGAGTCCGGAGAGCACACGAGGTGCCCACGAGGCAGGGGGCGCACCCTCCACCCTCGTGGAAGCCTCGTGTCCTTTCCGGTCTGCTTCTTATTTTCCTATTTTTCTAAATATTCCAAAACGGAGAAAAATTGCCATTAGAATTGTTTTGGAGTCGGTTTACTTACCGTACCACATACCTATTCCTTTTTGGAGTCTGAAACGTTCTGGAAAGTGTCCCTTATGTATTCCTCTGGGGTTACGGTTTCAATAACATTGGTTTCAACATTTATGAGATTACCTGAGATATAATGTTTGATTCTTTGACCGTTCACCACCCTCGAATTTGTGCCTTCGAAGTTGTTGATTTTTATGGCACCGGAACGGTAGACCTCCTCGATAACATAAGGACCTTCCCATTTAGAGAGGACTTTTCCGGCAAAAAATCTTAAACGAGAGTTGTATAGCAATACATAATCGCCTACATAGAACTCACGCTTTTGTATCCTTTTATCATGCCATCTTTTAACTTTTTCTTTAAACAATTTGGCATTTTCATAGGCTTGGGTTCTCCATTCATCAAGTGAGCTAATGTCAAATAACCTCTTCTCACCGGCAAGTTTGAAGTCATAGTTGAGCTCTTTAATAGCCCAATATGCCTTATGTTCTAATTCAAGAGGTAAGTGACATGCTTTACCATAAACCATTTTATACGGAGACATACCCATAGGATTTTTGTATGCAGTTCTATAGGCCCATAATGCATCATCAAGTTTCTTGGACCAATTCTTTCTAGATCTATTAACAGTCTTTTGCAAAATTAATTTGAGCTCTTTGTTACTCAATTCTACTTGACTACTAGACTGTGGGTGATAAGGAGATGCAATTCTATGATTAATATCATACTTAGCAAGCATTTTACAGAAGGCACCATGAATAAAATGTGAACCACCATCAGTCATTAAATATCTAGGGACTCCAAACCTCAGGAAAATAACTTCTTTAAGCATCTTAATAGAGGTGTTATGATCAGCACTACTAGTTGGAATAGCTTCTACCCACTTAGTAACATAATCAACAACGACTAAAATATGTGTATACCCGTTAGAGGAAGGAAAAGGTCCCATATAATCAAAACCCCAAACATCAAATGGTTCAATAACAAGTTAATAATTCATAGGCATTTCTTGACGTCTACTAATATTACCAATTCTTTGACATTCATCACAAGACAAGACAAAGTTACGGGCATCCTTGCAGAGAGTAGGCAAATAAAAACCGGATTGCAATACCTTATGTGCAGTTCTATCTCCAGCATGGTGTCCTCCATAAGCCTCGGAGTGACACTTGCGTAGGATCTGTTCCTGTTCATGCTCAGGTACACAACGTCTAATAATACCATCTAGTCCTTCTTTATAAAGATGTGGGTCATCCCAAAAGTAATGTCTCAAATCATAGAAGAACTTTTTCTTTTGCTGGTATGTGAAACTAGGTGGTATAAATTTAGCAACAATATAATTAGCATAATCAACATACCATGGAGCAGTACGAGAAGCATTTATGACATTTAATTGTTCATCAGGAAAGCTATCATCAATAGGTAGTGGGTCATCAAGAACATTTTCTAACCTAGACAAGTTGTCTGCAACGGGGTTCTCAGCTCCCTTTCTATTAATAATATGCAAATAAAATTCTTGTAGCAAGAGAACCCATCTAATAAGTATAGGTTTAGCATCTTTCTTTTCCATAAGGTATTTAATAGCAGCATGATCAGTGTGAATAGTTACTTTAGAATCAACAATATAAGGTCTGAACTTATCACAAGAAAAAACAACTGCTAAAAATTCCTTTTCAGAAGTAGCATAATTTCTTTGGGCATTGTCTAGAGTTTTACTAGCATATTGAACAACATTTAATTTCGTATCAACTCTTTGCCCTAGAACAGCACCTACAGCATAATCACTAGCATCACACATAATTTCAAAGGGTAAATTCCAATCAGGTGGTTGAACAATAGGTGCAGAAATTAATGCTTTCTTAAGTATTTCAAATGCTTCTACACAATCATCATGAAAGACAAAAGGAATATCTTTTTGTAATAGGTTAGTCAGAGGCCGAGAAATTTTTGAGAAGTCCTTAATGAACCTCCTATAAAAACCGGCGTGACCGAGGAAGCTTCTTATACCTTTAATGTCCTTGGGACATGGCACCTTTTCAATAGCATCAACTTTAGATTTATCAACTTCAATGCCTCTTTCAGAAATTTTATGCCCCAAGACAATACCTTCATTAACCATAAAGTGGCATTTCTCCCAATTCAGAACAAGATTAGTTTCTTCACATCTCTGCAAAACTCGATCAAGGTTGCTCAAGCAATCATCAAAAGAGGATCCATAAACGGAGAAATCGTCCATGAAAACCTCACATATCTTTTCACAAAAGTCAGAAAAAATAGCCATCATGCATCTTTGAAAGGTAGCAGGTGCATTACATAAACCAAAAGGCATACGTCTATAAGCAAAAGTATCGAAGGGCAAGTAAAAGTGGTCTTTGCTTAATCATCAGCTGACACGGATATTTGAGAGAAGCAAGAGTAACCATCACTACAAAAAAATACACTTCCGTGATGATACATGTTTGTCACAGTAGGTCACATTTTTTGTCATGCATGTACATCCATGACAAATTTATGACAGAATCAAGATAGTCATACCTGTGCTGTCGTAGAAGTGTTCCATGACATTACCAAAATTATCATCACGGAAGTGTCCACTTCCATGACGATAAATCGCGTGTCACAGAAGTGCTTTCGTCAAGGGTGACTGACACGTGGCATCCACCGTAACGGAACGCCGTTAAGCTATCGGGTCGGGTTTTGGATCCAATAACCCTTTAACAGCCCCAGCCAATGGGGATTTTCCACGTGTAAAATCATCATTGGCTGGAGGAGACACGTGTCAGGCCCGCGTTGGCACAGGTGTCACTCATCCAATGGGCGAGACATGCCTATGATATGTTGACACGTGGACCGGCCCATCAAGTTTAAATGTGCCGGCCCAATTGAAGGCCCACAAGATTTTGCGGACCACAACGGGCCGACCCAGCTAAAGGCCCACGAGATTTTGTGGACCATAATGGGCTGGCCCAGGTAAAGGCCCACAAGATTTTTGTGTGCCATAATGGGCCGGCCCAGGTAAAGGCCCACAAGATTCTTGCGGATAATAATGGGCCGGCCCAGGTAAAGGCCCACGAGATTTCACCGACATTAATGGGCCGGCCCAGCTGTAGGCCCACAAGATTTTGAGGACCCTAGTAGGCCGGCCCATTAACTGGCTGCCATGTTTTGGGCCAAATGCCGGCCCATATTCGATCCAGTCCATTAATGGCCTGCCACGCTCCGGGCCTAATAGTGGCCCATATGAGATCCGGCCCGTTAAAAGCCTACCATGTTCTGGGCCAAATTACAGCCCAGATCAGGTCCGGCCCTTTAAGAGGCTTTGGGCTCAATTATGGCCCATATCAGATTCGGCCCGTCAACTAGATACTATGCTTTTGGGCCCACTTGCTAAAGGCCCACTTAGTAATTCGTCCTGATATTAGTTTTGGCCTGTTAAGGGCCCGTTTAACATTTCGGCCCTATATTAATTTCGGCCTGTTAAAAGCCCGTCATATAGTTGGGCCTAACTATGGCCCGGTTTGCATCCGGCCTGCTCGCAGCCGATATCTGATTGGGCCAAACAAGGACTGAGACAATTTTGGC
Organism: Triticum urartu; assembly: GCF_003073215.2. Lineage (NCBI taxonomy): Eukaryota > Viridiplantae > Streptophyta > Magnoliopsida > Poales > Poaceae > Triticum > Triticum urartu. Next base: position 258,227,505 of record NC_053028.1, on the reverse strand, counting down.
CTGTTAAAAGCCCATGATTTGATTCGCACAATCATGGGTCGGGGTTCATTTCGGGCTGCTGCTGACCCGTGAGTTGTTTGCCATGTTTCAGGCCCGCAAAAACCTGGCCCGTTAGAGTCGAATGTTTCGGTCCGATCGACTACATCTGATTTTTTTCAGATAGCGAATGATGGCAGTAACTAGTAGGAATTAAGAACAAACCTACTCTATACAATAAAGAAATTATGGCATAGTAACTAAGAATAAACCTACACTATACAATAAAGGATTTAAGGTATATTACATCCACTGGGCATCAAAGTTTGTCACAAGTGATCATAAAGCGCAACGAATAAGCACTTTACAAAAACTGGGCACCATTGCAGCGTAACAAAATAATACTGAACTGAGACCACTTCCAAGACAGTTCAAGAAAGGTTAGCCTTGCGGGGGAACTGCTGCGCAAGCTGCTGAGCAAGGCTGTGAGACCGGCCTAGCATGTCGGTCATAGCTTCCAGGTGTAGCTGTTTAGCGATGAGGTTGTGATTGGTGTTCTCCACAATCTTTCTTAAAGATAGGACTTCAAGTCGAAGTTGAGTTGTAGAATGCCTTTCTACTAGAACTTGGGACTGAAGAAGTCGAACTGATTCAGACAACGAATTCTGTGAGCTTGTCTGACTGTTAGTCTCAAGTAACTTGAACACTGCATCAAGACAAAACTTTGGCGTTGTCTCGCTATCTTCAAGATGTTTTTCCTTCTTTGCTGCAATATATGTTGGGTTTGTCTCACGGCCTTCAGCAGACTTGTGCGTGCCATCAGGCATATCACCCTGAAACAAAGCAGAGAGATGACAGGTTTTGCACGTGTATAAACAAAGATGATAACTATTTTGTCAATTCTATCCAATTTCAAATTAGAAAATAAAGATTAAGTTCAAAATATCAATAGCATAATTTGGCATTGTTCATAACGCGGGGAGCTTCACCACACTACTGGATTACCATGTCAACATAACAAGCATAGATGAAGGGCAAAGAAAATCATTGTATCTATTTTGGATAATGTGCATGGCATGTTGTTCATATCATCAGCCACATCAGTAAGATAAAACAAGAGATGACAAGGTGCAAACGTGGGCTGCTTCACCACACACTGGATTATAGATCCACAAAAACAAGCATACATATAGGGAGTATTAAGTAATGTGCATGGTATGAATAAGGAATTTGGTTTTACAAGTAAAACTTAGAACTTACGGTTCTTACGAACATGCATTTTGGTAGAAACAGCAAACTAAACAGCAGTAAACGATAGGGAGTATGAGCAAATTAAATAGCAGTTGAGGATAAAGGCTTTAGAAGGACTGGCTTACATTAACAGTTAACACCGGCTTTATAATGCCCTTCTACATGTCAAGGGAAGGATAACTCAAGAATTTCAGCACAGAATCTTCTTCATAAGCATTGCCTGTACTCTACATTTTGTAGAGAGTAATTATAGATATGATAATACTGGAAGGGATAGAGGATAATGAAGATAAGATGCAGATTGATGCTACATAATCAACTACCAATCCCTGGAAGTACAAGCGTTATAGGACAAAATGTACTGACAAGAGCAATGGGCTACACTTCTGCACTGGCATTGTCTGTGTATTCTACTTGTTGGTAAGATTAAATATAGATCTGATATTTTTTAGTAAATGGTGGGCGAGGGAGATAAGATGCAGAATGCTACAAAATGAACCAATCCCTCTTCCCATAATACAAGAGTGTTTTGAACACTGGTGTACTGTACAAAACGTTCTTATATTATGGGACGGAGGGACTAGCTGTTAATGTAAGTACAGTGATAGACCATGTTCAGTCCTTACAAGAGGACTGCAGAGCTAAACCTCTTCAAAAGCATTGGGTTGATTCTAAATTTATGTAAGAGTCCATACAGATCTTATAATGTCCACCAAATGGACGATTACGAGGCTAACATGTGCAGTGATGCTACATAATCAAACAGCTATGAAAGTAAGTATGGTCATACAGGGCAAGAGGTACTCACAAGAGCAATGCAGTGTGCAGTATAGTTGCGAGATTCTCTGGTCCCTTGAGAACGAATGTTCTTCTGCTAACAGTTTTCGTACAAGTGAGACATTAAGGCAAATGCAGAAATGTAGTTCAAATTGTGATGTGATATCATAGACAGTACCTTACGCTGCAGCCGAGACCAATGTGTAACAAGATTATTCCAGTCACCATCGGATAAATGTAGCACCAGAGACTTTACAGAAATTTCGTTCAGAGGCTTGCCATCGAAGTGCGCTTGCCTCAGGTAGGAACGATACTTCATAAACGAGTGCTTGAAAATTGCAACCAACCCTTGCTCGTCATCACAATCCAGTTTGCTCCTCTCCTATTTAAAAGAATGAAATCTTGTGTCTTCTGTCAGCAGAAACATATGCAATAATGACCATGAATAACATTAGTACATTACTTACACGTAAGTTGCGGAGGAAGACTGGAAATTGTTCTGTGTCTGCGGTATAATCTTTCCATGAAGGAAAGATGCGCACAAAGTTCCTGACAACAACATAAGCTTCATCTTCTAAACTGGGAAGAAATGGAACAGGGGTCCTATTTGCTGCAATTGGGGATCTCTCTGGTTCGAAAAGGGATTTGGCAACTGGATTGGTGTACTCTTTGCTGGAATGGGGGTTTGGCGTCGTACAACTGGTGCTATGTCAACTGGCATAACATACTGTGTGCTGCAGTTGGGGTCTGCTGAGTTGGGGCATCAGAAATGACCATTGTAGTAGGGCTAGAGTCTGCTAGAGTTGGGGTATTTTGTGGGTCAGGTGATATTGCAACTACACCTAATGGGCTATTTGATTTATCAGGTGCCACTACCTTTTCCAAATACTTTTCTTGTGCTCCTCCACGATCAGCAATCGCCCTCTTCCTTTTGAACGTCTGATACACAAGGACAACATTTAAATGGATAAATATGGTATGATGACAGATGGAATATGTACTGAAAATGGATAGGCAGGGCGTATTCACATACACGATGTGTAAACTAAGCTAATGGCAGTTCAACAAAGTAGAAGCAATGCAAAGCATCAGTTGCAAGATATGTGCGAGCAATGTAACCTTGGAAAGTTAGAGCAAGTACCTTGATGGGTGAATAAGATAGGGCATCTTCCTCTGACTCCTCCACTAGGGAGCTACATTGACTTAGGTCTCCCTCTAGCTCAGAATCACTGTTAGGATCATATTCTGAGCATGAATCTATAGGTGGAGAGATTTTGCATTGCATTGCATCCAGACTTGATTTCAGTCCCTTAATGCCAAGTTTGACAGCCATGGCATTATTCTGCTTTATTCTTTTCATGCGCGCAAGCTCATAATCATTATGATGCTGTTCAGAAACTGAGATTCATGAAAACATAAAAAGTAGTCAGATTATCTATTCCGAGGGCCGGAATTTTGAGAACCCTGTGAACTTTAGAGGTACTAAAGATTACCGAAATACATCTGAACCATTAAGTGTAGGTAGCACTGAGCACACAACAAACCCTAATGACAGTCCTGCCTAATGAGTAATGAATCAACTAGAAAATGGGTGATGAGGAGTGGCTGCTGAGTGTTAAGGACGTATCTCAGGATAAATCGGGTTGGCTTGGTGGGTGCTGCACGCCTGAGCCCTGAACGGACTGGGAAGGTAGGCACGGCGGCGCGCCCGGGCATCGGTGACGCTGTTGGGCGAGCGGCTCATGTCCTCCTGTTAGTCCGGTGTCTCCTCCTAGAGTCATGCCGTCCGGGGACGGCAAGTCGCCGGCGAGGCAGGCGGCTGGGGGCGAGTAGAGATCAGAAGCGCGCAGCAGAACAGAGGGGAATCGGGGCCTGGGATGACCCAAAATCCCAGGGTGGGCCGGCCCACCGTGGGCATCCTGTAGAGATACACACCCGAGCGGTGAACATGCATTTTCGAAACTAATTTAGGAACATTTAGCTGACCAATTAAACAACTCTGTTTTAATAATATCAGATTCATATTTGAACAACTAAGCTTGTTTAGCTTGATGGGTGGAGCAGTGTTATTATGACACGAAGCACGTATACTGATCGTATAGTGATCATAAAAGGGGGAAACTCTAAGCATATTTTTTAGCGAAAGAGGGTTTCCCCTCTGATTTCTATTAAAGAAACCACCACGGAACCAACATGATCAATTAAACCCTAAGCATGATCAATTAAATCGTATTATGGCCGTGCCATGGCATATCTGAAGCTGCAAACCGGAGAAATGATATTTAGCATCCATTGTTTGCTTCGAACTAAGAACTAAATTCTAAGAGCTGAAAAGAAAGTAGAGTAACCAAGTTAAGATCTATTTTCTGGTTGAGATCAAAATGTTGAGGAGATATGAAGTACCACCTCTCTTGCGGCGCCGTGTAGGCATTGGGGGTGCGATGGCTGTCGTGGCGTTGAAGCAGATCTGCGACGGTAGACGGGTGCATCGAGGGATAAGTCCCGTTGCGGTGGAAGAGAAGGTCGTGTGAGCGGCCCCGACAAAGAGGACGATGGCGCCGATGAAGCGAGAGGACGCGATGCAAGGCTATTGGTCCATCGTCGTGGATGAGAAACGTCCATCTCTAGCAGTGGACAACGCGGTCTTGGTAGGCGCTCTGGCATGGTGGAGGACGGTGGCGATGGATGTGGTGGAGGACAGCGGCGATGGATGGGGTGGCGGACGGAGGCTGGTGTCGGGATGGGGTGTTCTAGCGCGGACGGTGTATGAATGGGAAAATGGAGGGAGAGGTACGGGGAACCATGTCTTTGGGACGCGCCTATCTGAAATATGGGAAACTTACGAACTTAGCCCCCATTTAAAATTTGGACGTCTCGTCGGTTGGGGATAGGACGGTAATCTCGCATCTCGCTAATATTTGCCCAGAGTGATTTCGGGCGAGGAGAGGGTGGTTGGCTCCCATGGTGTATGAACGGGGCTGATGGGTAGGGTGGTTGTGTCATGTCTGAGTGAAGTTACAAACCTGCTCCTACTGAAAATATTTGCCTACATCGATTTTGGCCGAGTCGAGTTTGTTTTGCCGCCCACCGTGTATGAATGGGTAATGGACGGAGAAACAGAGGTCTTTCAGACGAGCTTGAATCAAATGAGTATTGCCGCCCATGTTTGACGCTCACCGTGTCGGAATGGGCTCAGAGGCGGTCGTGTCACGTCTAATTTAAGTTACTAACCTACCCCTATTTAGAGCAGTGGAAATCGGGCCGATGGATTGTCTGTGTAATGGGTAGACAGTAATTTCCATCTCCCAAACACTTGGCTTCGGGCATCCGACGTGGGAGTGGACATTTTGCTGCTTCTTTCGAATTTTGGGACAATAAGCATCCACATTTACCCTGGCAACTAAATTCGAATCCATTTTGTATTCCTATATGAATCTTTATAAATCATTCTATGTGTTTTTATATATCTTCAAAAGGACGACAAAGATGTATTCCACTGTCATATATGAATATGGTTTACAAATGCCGATACTCAAATTCAGAAACTAGAATCCAGTTTAAGGTGAATTCGAATATTTGGAACACTTCATGTCCAACTCAAATGTCACACGCAGCATAATGTGTACTCCCATTTAGATATGTACACAAGCGATGTATCAAGATTCAAATACCGAGTCAATCAACCAAGAATGTACAGAACTAACAGACATATAGACACTTCTAGAGTATATGGATCAATAATATCAACTAACATACATAAGCCAGGCCGCTGTACTTTTTTTGGCTACAACAGCATCCTTTTTTTAGCCAGCATCTTGGCCCTTTCCTATGCGTGCCACTTATGGTCCATCTATACTACTACTATTGCTGAATGCACATTCAGCCCGATTGGCATATTTGTAGGTCTGGCACAGCAATCCAAATGAAATGTCTCTGAGTCTTATCAAGTAATATATACTTGTGCTCAAATAAAATTACAAACAAAAAAACAATTATTACATGATCTCTAAAACAAATGGTTTTATTGATTACATGAACAGACAACACAAAGGTTATTCAACTATGGTAAGAACATTTCACCTATGATTTACCAAGTAGGAATTTAATTTCCTTTTTTCCTTCAGGACCTTAACAATCTGGTCAGTCTCAGCTTGCTTCATTTTGAAATCCACCAAATATTTAATGGTTGTCTTGAGTACTGCTTGTGATTGTGCTGTTTGCTTCCTCAATATGTCAACTTCATCTCTAAGTGCAGAAGCAAAATCTCTTTCTACCACTAGTTTAGCCTCTAGAGCATCAGCAGTTGGCAATTCATAATGCACGATTGGGCCGGTGCCACTGCTGTGGGATGATGCAACGTCCAAGGGGACCTCACTCTTTGATCTTGGGCTAACCTGTTTTGCCATTAAAGTTCCGATTGGATTCAGAAAAGTTGAAGTTAGCAAAACATCTCAACTGGGAGTTATAACAGCAAACCAGTTAAACAAACAAGGAATTAAAGAGTTTCAATTGGATGCTGAAAAGTAGTTATTAACATCATTGTAACCCGCTGTTCCAATAGCAAAGCAGTTAAACAAACAAGTAGATATTTAAGTTAAGGCAAAAAGTTAATTCTTAACAGTAAGTATCAAACACATAGATAGGCGCAGTCTACAATATGATTAACAGGTTGTGCCATTATGTAATCAGTAGAAAACTAAATTAAGCCAAGCAATGTAATTGAACAATTTTGCAATAAGTGGCTAACTAAAATTCCGAGAAGCAGGTAACTGAACTTACGCTAGTTCTTTGTACAGGCACACATCAACTTCTTTTTTCTTACAAGGTTGTACGAAGGAGTCCATGGCATCAATTGCTTGGATACACAATCCCAATACTTCTTTCTTCCCACACTGCATGGGTAAGTCGAATGGTCAATCTGGTAAGATGGTGCGTCCTTGATATGTTATATGAGGACGTGTAGTCAGACTAGTTGTAGCCAAACACATCACACTGGCTTTTACTATATATTTCATGCAATTACTTTTGGCATATCGAGATCTAAGCAATCTACAATAGGATGAAAAGACTAGCATCCTTCACATTATTGGCGAACTCAGTTCATAGAAACAAGCAATTCAACCATTCTGTGGGTAAATCAAAAGCGCCACTGGAATATTTTTCACTATCCAATCATACACGCAAAAAGGGGTGACGCCACCATAGGGGCTGGTATGGGCGGCCGCCTCAGGTGGCTGGAAAGTGTGCACCTAGTTTGAGTCGTCCAGGTTGGCCCATGCTAGTTTTGTTCGTCCCAACGCACGAGCATGCAATGTAAAAAATGAAGAAAATGTTTCAATTAGGATGGGCCAAAAACATAAGTGCAAGGCAGGCCCTATAGCAGGCTCGCGGCCCAAACGAGCGCCTCCCATATCGATCGACAACAGAAAAAAAATCCCAATTCATTCGCTCCAGCCTCTAGTCTGGTTCGCTCCTAACCTAGCCGCCGCTGGACAGACCGGCACAGCACTTCCTGGCACCCTCGTTGGAGGGCGGTCGCCGGGCTTCAAACGAACGGAAGGACAAGAAGATGAAGATCCAACCCTGGGTGTAGCCTGCGTGGGAGGCAGCGGCGGCAGCACGGGCATGGCATCGAGCTTGCGCAAACGTACAGTCGCAGCTTGCAAGAGTAGGATGCGCAACGAGCAGGTACATCACATCCCTGATTATATCTAATTCAACTCTTCAATTTCTGGCCAATAGTTAAACCTGACGGTGTTGTAAAACTGCTTGTATGTAGGGAATCTATGAGAAAATGAAACCAATTTCTACTTATTTTATAACTCCCCCAATCAATACTGAACTGACTGAATCTGATGTATCTAATTAAGTTTCTGGTGCAAACATACAAGCTCATGTTGTTCTTGAGCCTGAAGTGTCTAATGAACAGACTGCTAATGAAGGATTTGATGCAAACATTTTACATGCTCCTGGTGATGAACATATAGTGTCTAATGAGGGATCCAATGCAAGCATTTTGCAATCTCATTGAAGGATTTAGTGTCTAATGATGATCTACTATGTTGAAAGAGACAGAGATTTGCAGGCATTGATGACAAGCAAATTATAGTGCATTTTCATAGGTTGAGAAAATGTCGAGGCAATCTACCAGAAAGTCCCCGTATCATGACAACATAGCATAAATATTTTTCTAATCTGTTGTTTGAAACTATTGGCATACTTGTGCAGGATAGATATATTGATATGCAGTTTGCGCACTAGTTATACGTGCAATTACACTTCGATATTTTTAGCCAGAGAACGAATAATTCAAGCAGGTACAGACCATGTTTGTAGTCCTTGTACACCATGTTGCATTTTGTGTTTTTTGGTGCTTGCATCATTTAGTGTTTATAATCTGAACTACTTTGGATCATTAGCTGGTTTTCAAAGTGCATGTAGCTTCACATTTCTCAAGTTATGTTGATTTCCGGAGTGCAAGTGCCTTCATATTTTTTAAGTTAAATGTTCGCCCCTGGTAACTTGAATTCGTGGATCAGCCACTGCACACAAATCATACACGAATGCCAATACGAATTAAATGAAATGCAGGGACTTACGCTAGCTCGTTGTACAGGCTCACTGCAGCTCTGCTTGCGCTTGGGATGTTCCATGTACAAGTCCATGTTACCACTTGCTTGGATGTGCAGGCCTTGTGCTCCTTGCATCCACCTCTGCATTTTTGACACGGCGAATGGTTGATCAAATAAGAGGAATCGACCTTGATGTTGTACCGGAGGACATATACTTACAAGGTTATACGGGTGTGCAGGATGTGTACCAGATCCCGTAGCACCGTCATGCTTCGCTAAAAAATGGATTTGCTTGTTTCAGATGATATCTCCAGAAGAAATAAGAGTTAAAGTCAGAGTTGCATAGGCATGTAAGCTAAGAGAGCAGTGAAAGGATATCCAAACATCGTCGGAACAGTGCACAAGGGAGTGATGTGTGGATACCTAGTTCGGGCCGGCGTTTGGGCATGATCGCCCAGCTAGAGTGCGGGTCACTTCAGAGTCGTTGAGGGTGATGCGCTGGCGTTGGCTGGCCGCGCACGGATGCAGATCTTGAGTGGCAGCGGAGCGCTATGATGCGGTGGACGAGACCGTTGGTGAAGCCCCAACGGCCTCAGGGGCAGAGGTGCGACGATGTGCTCGGTGAAGTAGCCCTGGTGAGCTAGGAGACGGCATCGGTGAAGCGCACCTGATGCGGTGGAACTCGGTGTCTGTGAGGCACGTCGGTTGCGGCGGCCGAAGTTATCGGTGGACCACCCGGTGTGGTGGACGAGGGCGTAGATGAGGTAGCTCCGGTGCGGTGGTGAAGCGCGACCGTCGTCTTCGTTCGGCACAGAGGTGGGGAACAGTGGGGAAAGAGACGAGACGAGGGGCGATTCGAGGGTTGGCGGCGAATTAGGGATTTGAGCAATCTGGGCACGAAAGGGGACAGTGGAGAAGAGAGATTTTGCAGGGCTGGAATTGGGGTCGTGAGATATTTCAATCTGAAACATGGAAGTGCGAACTTATATCGTCGTCGTCCTTTTTTGGGGGAGGGGGGTGGGTGGCTGGGTGCTACGCGTCCGTCCGACACACGCGACCACCCCAACAGGACTATGCTTCGGTGCCTTAAGGCACCTGCCTTTGTATCCATGACATGTGGGCCCAAAAGGTGGCTGGCCCACATGTAAGTGACCCAAAGGCAGTTGCCTTTAAGGCACCGAAGCAGCATCCACCCCGACACGACCCTGGTCTGCCTGGTGCGCCTACATTTGAGAATGCAAACGAATCTTCTTTAATTTGCAAACGAATCTGTATGTATTACCATGCCCGTGTTTTCCTTGCAATAATTAGTCATTCGAAACGAGATACTCCATCTGTTCACTTTTGTAAGTCATTTCAGACAACTTAAAATGAACTGTTTTGCACATTCTCTGAAATATCTTCAAGGTCTTATAAAAGTGAACAGAGGGAGTACTATAAATTAATTAATGAGGAATTATTTGAAAAAAAATCGAAACGGTACCCACGCTAACGTGGATTAGAGTGTGTGTCACATAATTAGTTATTTGAATTAGAGTGTGTGTCACGTAGCGATCTCCAAATCTAATGTGGATTTCACATCTCACTGTATCCACGCTACTTTTTTAATACAAATTCATATGTATATGATGAACACCATGGTAGTGAGAAAACTTTTGGATGGATTCAAATATATGACCTACAAAATAGCACAACAAACTGAGTCAATGTCAACTTTTCGAAACTTAGTATGGAACGAATTCGAAATAATTACCCGTATGCCTGGTCCTCGATTCAAATCTTACAATGTACACCGAATTGAAACATCGATATTAAGTCTCGTACTATGTACATTCAAATGTTGTTTTTTCCCCCCCCCCCCACACACACACACAAACGCTACATACTTCCTGTATCGGTCAATCTTCCTCTCCTAACCACCTTAGGAAGCTGTCGGTTTCCAACACACGTTCATTCTTTCTCTCCATGTTTCGATCTCTAAGTCTCTCAACTACACAACCCCTTTTTCCACTCTGTTACCAAATGTATTTACCTCACACACCCACCATTGCACCCCATGTCGAGCTCTCTCTCTCTCTCCCCCCTCTCCCTGTCACCCTCTCGCGCTAAATACATGCATTGCCTATCTAGCCCCCCCAACCTCTCATGCGCACGCACGCATATTGTATATCTAGGTCACTCCCTCGAGACTGACTCACTCTTTCTTCCGCATGGCGGGCCACACTCGCTCAATCTCGCTCTCTTTATCCGAGTCTCGTTTAACCTTGTTTTCTTTCACACACAAATGATATATCTCCCTGTTCGGGCCTCGATCGACACACTCTATACTCTCTCACACAGATTGTCTATCTAGGTCAGTCCATCCAAGCCGCCGCCACTCTTTCGACCTCATGGTGGGCCACGCTCACTCAATCTCTCTCTCTCCATATGTCTCGATTGACCTTGCTCTTTCTCGGACAAAAACGATATATCACCATGTTTGAGCCCAATTCGACCTATCCACATTGTATACTCTCTCACGCACATCGTCTATCTAGGTCACTCTCTCCAACCCGTCTCACTCTTTCGATCGCACGGCGACCCTATGTGATCGGCTGACCTTGATTCCTCCCACGCACAAAATATATCTACACGTCTGTGACTGGATCATCTCTCAAGCTCTATCTTAGAGCCCTCACCCTTGCCAAAAAGCTCAATCGGACAATATCTCTCCAGAGCATATATATTTGTTCAATGAATGTTGGACCACACTCACTTTGTCTCTCTATCTATATGTCTCTCGATTGACCTCGCTTTCTCACACCGTATCTTCCACGCGTTGAAGCTACTACCTCTCCATCCCTCGCAAAGCCGGAGCTATTTACATTGCGAGGGGCACTCCAACCTTGGATTAATTTGTGTAGGCATTTGTTCCGGTCGGTTTAGATTATATTTTCATAGCATTCGGCCCACAACTACTCCAAACATCGTTGCAACCCATGCAACTCCCGTAGTTGATTTCCCTCTGGCTCGGTCTTTGCTCTCTCGCACGTCCTTTCTCATCTTTAACGTCGCACCATGGTATTATTGAAAAAACTATGTTGTTCTCTTTAATTATTATAAATAAGCTACAAAACTACACACCGATAGTCCACTTGGAATGGAACAAATTTCGACCCACAAATTAAAGTGCTACAAACTACACACCAAGGGGCCCACATGTCATGAAACAAATTTGGACCCATATACAAATTAAAAAAATAAAGGACGAGGATCGAACATGCGACCGGGCCTTCAAGCCGCACGTCAATAGGCAACATACGTAGAATAGCAATGTTTGTTGTACCCCTTTGTTCACATAATGTTTTTATATTACCACAGCCTAATTAATGGATAACATGTAATATTATTTTTAATACTATTTGCCTTCACTTACTGGCGGGTTCCATGTGTGCTCTCTCTCTCCCCTCCCCTTCTGCGTTTAGACGCACGGGCAAACAGGAAGAACTTGCGGGCGATGTTGCCGTTGACCATATCTGGACGTGTTCACAGGTCACGGCACCAGTTTCATGTACTAGCAGCACTAGTCAGTGTGTACGTGCAATGCACGTTAATTTGGAAGTATATTAAGTGCATGCGGATATTAACTACTAGGATATTATTTGCGTGTTGTCATGTGATTAGCACTATTTTTGGCATGAAATTAACTGCATGCTAAACGTGTTGAGCACTCGACATTGAAGCAGTATAGGTCGTTGGATGACAAGGAATACATGTGGCTTGATGACGTTTTATATTTAATTTGATACAGCTCTAGCAAAACATTCAATCGATCAAACCATACATTTCGTTCAGTCTGACTCCGACTTCAAATTATACGATGATCAATATAAAATAAACGGAAATGATAAACGTTCGGATTTTAAGCATGGCAATCTGAACATTTTTCATGGCAAATTTATATTACGCGGCGGTGGCGGGGGCGTCTCGTGGTGGGAAGCGGCTCCTCTGCCGTGCTCTGTGTGTCGTCGGGCCACTGACCGACGGCGACGGCGGCGTCTTGCACCATTGTTGGCGTACTCCTGGACGTTGGCCTAGGTTCAAGGAAGGCCAAAATGTTCTGTACTTCGGAGCGAGTCAACTGGCGGGAGGAGGCGACTGGCGTTGGTGCAAGGAAGCGGTCGACGGCGGCCATCCATGCCGTTGAGGGGGGCACTGGCACCCGTGCGGGGACAGGCGCTGTCAACGGCGCGGCGGAGACATTCGTGTGCACGGGCACCGGCATGGGCGCGCACGTCAATGCACACGCAGGCGCATGCGCTGGCAGGTGCACGGGCACCGGAACGGGCGTGTGCGTCAGTGCACGTGCAGGCGCATGCGCTGGCAGGTGCACGGGGATGGGCGCTGGCGCAGTCGGGGCGACGGGAGCCGGAACGGGAGCGCGGACAGGCGCGGCGTCTTCCCGCAAGGCCAGTTCAAGCTCGTCCCAAAGCGCCTTATGTTCTTGAGACTCCGGCTGGGTGTCTTCCTCAGGAAACTGGAACATTAAGGGCAGACCATCGTGATGCGGCATGGCATACGTTTAGGTCAGGCTAGTTGGAGGTAGACGACAGGAGAATCGGAGAGGAAGAGAGAGGATTGTGGCGATACCGGGTAATGCGGGGTTGATTTTAAACTATGGCACCGACGACATTAAAAGTGAGAGCAGTTGGGACGACGGTGGGCGGCGGAGCCTGGTCAAAGGGCTCGCCTCCCGGTGAGCCTGCACAGCGGTTTGCTCGCACGCCTCCCTGACAGCCGGCGCAGCGGTCTGCTCGCACGCCTCCCGTCGACTCACACGCTTGCTCGGACGGCACCTGCCGATGAGAAGCTGGGACGCGTGGTGGCACGTAAACGCCCACGGTTTCAATAGTGAAAGTGTTTGCCTTAACGTGACAGGTCTTCCTTTGTTCCAAAAACCTTGGCTCTTCATTTTTGCAACTTGTCATAAGCAGCTTGTCTCGAATTGAAGAAAAAATTTACGAAGTAATATTTGTGCCATATCACGTGACCATGCTTAGTTTCAAGAATTTATGCTCACTTTTGGATTTTCTGAAATTTAAGATCCAGGATTCGAAACAATATCATAACCTGCATCATGCAATAAATTTTCAAGCCATACATCTGTCCTGTTGTATTTCTTAAGAAAGGATTTGGTCAAACATTTTTCTTAGTTAGACTTCAGACAAGTTATATATGCAGAGTAAAAGGATAATCCCTCCGTACCAGTGCATTGCCTGATATATTAACTCAAGTACTAGGCACGAACAAACGGGATCCATTCTGTGCTCATCCTGGTGTAGTAGTAGTACTAGGCAATGCAGTTGACGGGTGACCTTGACGAGCGGTGACCGAGGGAATTGAACCGTGCTCAGCATGGTAGGTAACGTTGTCTAGTTACTAAAGCATCCCTCCGTTGTTCATCGGTAGTCATTATGGACCAAGGACATGAGGGGAATTTCCTACGGCTGGAATTCTGGCCGCCAGATATTTTGACTTGAAACACTGAGGCTCGACTAGTTGGGGTTGCCTAATGTGCGTACCACGCACGCCATCGAAGGACACGAGCCCGGTTTTTTTAGGATCAACACGAGCCAAGGTCTGGCTGGTACGCCGTTGGGTCCTTCCATTCGAGAATACGAAAGGAACCTTTTAAATTTCCGAACGAATCTATGTGTATTACAATACCCGTATTTTCCTTGCAAATACTAATCTCAACGTGGTAATTGATTTATGATGAGTTGTTGAATTAGAGTGAGTTTTTGATATAATGATCTCAACGTGGATTTCACATTTCATGGTATCCCTAGTAAGTTTTCCAATGCAAATTGAAATTTAAAAGATGAACAATATGGAGGTGAGAAAACTTTGTATGTATCAAGCATATGACCACACACACACACAGAGACACACACGCACGAACACAACAACAATCCAATAAGTATAGTGCATCTATTTTTCCAAACCATGCATGTATGACACGAATTCAAAAATACTCCTTCTTTTCCTAAATATTAGTCTTTTAGAGAGTTCAACAAGTGACTACATACGGAGCAAAATGAGTGAATCTAGACTCTAAAATACGTCTATATACATCCGTATGTGCCAGTCCATTTGAAGCCTCTAAAAAGACTAATATTTAGGAACGAAGGGAGCAAAATGTAAGACATCCATGTGTTGGGGAACATAGCAGAAATTCAAAATTTTCCTACGTGTCACCAAGATCTATCTATGGAGAAACTAGCAACGAGGGGAAGGAGAGTGCATCTACATACCCTTGTAGATCGCTATGCGGAAGCGTTCAAGAGAACGGGTTGAAGGAGTCGTACTCGTCGTGATCCAAATCACCGGAGATCCTAGTGCCGAACGGACGGCACCTCCGCGTTCAACACACGTACAACCCGGTGATGTCTCCCATGCCTTGATCCAGCAAGGAGAGAGGGAGAGGTTGAGGAAGACTCCATCCAGCAGCAGCACAATGGCGGGGTGGTGGTGGAGGAGCATGGTACTCCAGCAGGGCTTCGCCAAGCACCGCAAGAGACGAGGAGGGAGAGGGGTAGGGCTGCGCCAAGAAGGAGAGGAACTCGTGTGTGTTGGGCAGCCCAAACCTCAAGTATATATAGGGGAAGGGGAGGGGCTGCGCTCCCACCTAGGGTTCCCTCCCTAGGGGTGGCGGCAGCCCCCAGATCCCATCTGGGTGGCGGCCACAAGGGGGAGAGGGGGAGGCGCACCTGGGGTGGGCCTTAGGGCCCATCTGCCCTAGGGTTTGCCCCCCTTCCCTCTTGGAGGTGCCTTGGGCCTTGGTGGGGGGGCGCACCAGCCCACCTGGGGCTGGTCCCCTCCCACACTTGGCCCATGCAGCCCTCCGGGGCTGGTGGCCCCACTTGGTGGACCCCCGGACCTCTCCGGTGGTCCCGGTACACTACCGATAAAACCCGAAACCTTTCCGGTGACCAAAACAGGACTTCCCATATATAAATCTTTACCTCCGGACAATTCCGAAACTCCTCGTGACGTCCAGGATCTCATCCGGGACTCCGAACAACATTCGTTAACCACGTATATCTATGTTGGGGAACGTTGCAGAAAACAAAAATTTTCCTACGGTTTCACCAAGATCCATCTAGGAGTTCATCTAGCAATGAGTGATTAGATGCATCTACGTACCTTGTAGATCGCGAGCGGAAGCGTTCAAAGAACGGGGATGATGTAGTCAAACACGACGTGATCCAAATCACCGATGATCTTAGCACCGAACGGACGATGCCTCCGCGTTCAACACACGTACGGAACGGATGACGTCTCCTCCTTTCTTGATCCAGCAAGGGGGGAAGAGAGGTTGATGAAGATCCAGCAGCACGACGGCGTGGTGGTGGATGCAGGGCGTCACAGTAGCAGGGCTTCGCCTATACTATGAGAGAGAGACGTAACGGGGAGAGAGGAAGCACCAAAGGCTGAGGTATAAAATCCCTCCTCTCCCCCACTATATATAGGAGGGCCAAGGGGGGGTGGTGCGCAGCCTAGGAGATCCAATCTCCTAGGTGCGGCGGCCAGGGGAGGTTTCCCTCCCCCCCAAGGCACTCAGGGGTGCCTTCCACTAGTGGGACTCCTCCCCCATGGAAACCCTAGGCGCATGGGCCTATAGGGGCTGGTGCCCTTGGCCCATATAGGCCAAGGCGCACCCCCTACAGCCCATGTGGCCCCCCGGGATAGGTGGCCCCACCCGGTGGGCCCCCGGGACCCCTCCGGTGGTCCCGGTACAATACTGATAACCCCGAAACTTGTCCCGATGGCCGAAACAGCACTTCCTATATATAATTCTTTACCTCCGGACCATTCCGGAACTCCTCGTGACGTCCGGGATCTCATCCGGGACTCTGAACAACATTAGGGTTACTGCATATACATATCTTCACAACCCTAGCGTCACCGAACCTTAAGTGTGTAGACCCTACGGGTTCGGGAGACAAGCAGACATGACCGAGACGACTCTCCAGTCAATAACCAACAGCGGGATCTGGATACCCATGTTGGCTCCCACATGCTCCACGATGATCTCATCGGATGAACCACGATGTCGAGGATTTAATCAACCCCGTATACAATTCCCTTTGTCAATCGGTATGTTACTTGCCCGAGACTCGATCGTTGGTATCCCAATACCTTGTTCAGTCTCGTTACCGGCAAGTCACTTTACTCGTACCATAACGCATGATCCCGTGATCAACCACTTGGTCACCTTGAGCTCATAATGATGATGCATTACCGAGTGGGCCCAGTGATACCTCTCCGTTATCCAGAGTGACAAATCCCAGTCTCGATCCATGTCAACCCAACAGACACTTTCGGAGATACCTGTAATGCACCTTTATAGTCACCCAGTTACGTTGTGACGTTTGATACACCCAAAGCACTCCTACGGTATCCGGGAGTTACACGATCTCATGGTCAAAGGAAAAGATACTTGACATTGGAAAAGCTCTAGCAAACGAACTACACGATCTTTGTGCTATGCTTAGGATTGGGTCTTGTCCATCACATCATTCTCCTAATGATGTGATCCCGTTATCAATGACATCCAATGTCCATAGCCAGGAAATCATGACTATCTGTTGATCAACGAGCTAGTCAACTAGAGGCTTACTAGGGACATATTATGGTCTATGTATTCACACGTGTATTACGATTTCCGGATAATACAGTTATAGCATGAATAAAGACAGTTATCATGAACAAAGAAATATAATAATAATGCTTTTATTATTGCCTCTAGGGCATATTTCCAACAATCTATTCCTTATAACCCTAGCGTCATCGAACCTTAAGTGTGTAGACCCTACGGGTTCGGGAACCATGCAGACATGACCGAGATGTTCTCCGGTCAATAACCAACAGCGGGATCTGGATACCCATGTTGGTTCCTACATGTTCCACGATGATCTCATTGGATGAACCACGATGTCGAGGATTCGATCAATCCCGTATACAATTCCCTTTGTCTAGCGGTACGATACTTGCCCGAGATTCGATTGTCGGTATCCCGATACCTTGTTCAATCTCGTTACTGGCAAGTCTCTTTACTCATTCCGTAACACATCATCTCGTGGTCAACTCCTTGGTCACATTGTGCACATTATGATGATGTCCTACCGAGTGGGCCCAGAGACACCTCTCCGTTTACACGGAGTGACAAATCCCAGTCTCGATTCGTGCCAACCCAACAGACACTTTCGGAGATACCCGTAGTGCACCTTTATAGCCACCCAGTTACGTTGTGACGTTTGGCACACCCAAAGTATTCCTACGGTATCCAGGAGTTGCACAATCTCATGGTCTAAGGAAATGATACTTGACATTAGAAAAGCTTTAGCAAACGAACTACACGATCTATGTGCTAGGCTTAGGGTTGGGTCTTGTCCATCACATCATTCTCCCAATGATGTGATCCCGTTATCAATGACATCCAATGTCCATGGTCAGGAAACCGTAACCATCTATTGATCAACGAGCTAGTCAACTAGAGGCTTACTAGGGACATGGTGTTGTCTATGTATCCACACATGTATATGAGTTTCCTATCAATACAATTCTAGCATGGATAATAAACGATTATCATGAACAAGGAAATATAATAATAATCAATTTATTATTGCCTCTAGGGCATATTTCCAACACCATGGTCCTCAGTTCAATATTTAAAATGAACATGAAACTGAAACATGAATATTAAGTCTAGTACTACAGTACATGCAAATGTTGTGTTTAGGCGGAGGTATGATTGTCGGGGGTCAACCCCTCGACCTTAGATAAAATTGTGGAGCTCTGTTTAGGTTTGTTTAGATTATATTTGTCCCCACCCTCCCAACCACCGATTGGTTGTGCACCCCCCACCCCTCCTCCCCGGGAGAATATCATGTGCCCCCATACCTTAGATGCTATATGCCGATACGAGTTGCTTGGAGCTTGTAGATCTGAGATATAGCAGCTCACATGATGTGTCTTAATATTTTTGCAGGAAACCTTGATGAGTTTGAGAATTGCACACAATTTGTACAAAAACTACTTAGATGCCCTTTAATCCCATGCCCAACGACCTCGAAGCTCGTATCACCGTAGCATCTAAGATGAAGGAGGACATCATATTCTCCTGTATGTAAGAATATCATGTGCTACCACACCTTAGATGCTTTGGTGATACAAGCTCTTCGGAGGCGTTGGATTTGTGACCCAACACCTCCTCGGTGGTTCGAATGGTTTTTGCAAAAAAACCCCAAAAGAGTTCGGCCACTGGTTACAAGCACAAAGACTACTCAGATGCCATTGGATCTCAGATCAAACGACCTCCAAGCTCATATCACCGTAGCATCCAAGCTGCGATAGCACCTTATGTTTTCTCGCACGGGAGAGTATGAGGTTCTCCCGCACCGTAGATTCTATGGTGATACGAGTTCATTGAGATCTAACGGCCCATAGTAGGAGGTTTGAATGTTTTTGCAATATACGGCTGATAGAGTTTGGGAAATGCGCAGAAAGTACAACTACTACGCATGTGCCATCTGATCACTGATCATACGACCTAGATGCTCATATCACCGTAGCGGGTAATTAAGCTACGGGGAGCACCTAATATGAGCACCAGGGAGCCGTTGGATCGAAGATGCAGCGGCACACACGAGGCCTGAATGTTTTATTTGCAAAAAAACCTTTGGAGAGTTTGGAAATTGCGCATAATTACAAAGACTACTCCCAAGCCATTGGATCTCACTTCCAATGGTGTAAAAACTCGTATCACCATAGTATCTAAGCTGCAAGGTGGATGTGATATTCTATGCTGCTATCATTTTTGTTCATAAACTTGCAAAATACGTGTAACTCGTGCCGTTACTTGTCTAACCGTGCAAAGTGTTTGTTCAAAAAAACCATCCTACACTGAAATATCGGAACAACACACGGGGGTCCCACTTGTCATTAATCAAATTTGGACCTAAAACTAACAAATCTAAAAGACGAGATTCGAACTGGCAACCTGGACTACAAAGCGTAAGTCGATAGCTTGAAAAAACGAACGGTTGTTGGCTTTGTCCCATAACTTGATTTTATACAGTACTTGCGTTGAGTAGAGTAGAGGGAGTGCCTTGTCAACACGTGCATGACCGTTGTCTCACTTACTGGTGGGTCCCAGGTCTGCGATCTCAATCTCTCTTCTCTCCATCGTCTAACCTTTGCATGGGCACACACGAAGAGCGGCGCTAGCTTGCCGTGGTGTTATTACAACTAAAAAAAGCTTGGAAAATAGAAGAATCGCCTAGAACAAGAGACGTTGTGGATGGTCGAGACGGAGCTAACCACATCTATCCTCCGTGCCACATTTGCATGATGAAGCTGTGTGGCTAGTGGGGTGTTTTTGACCGACTGGCTGGGTCCCGAGGTCGAACCATAGGTACTACGTCTGATACAGTATATTTTTACACGCACATTTTTCCTCCGTGCCGAGACGTGGCATACCCTACCGCGCGGTTTCGGGGTCCTCCCGGGTGGTGCACGCATATATTCTTCCTGACGTGGGACGCCCTACCGCGCGTTTTCCGGGTCCTCCTTGGTCGTAGCGCTGAAGAAAGTAAATGATTCATCAAATCACGAAAGACCACCTTTCTCGCCGAGTACATCAGTGAAGCACAGTGGCTAGCTAGTTGGGCTAGTTCGACCGATTAGCTAGGCCGCCGCCACATTTGTTTTTTCACCCCTTTTTTATCTACTTGCCGGCAGGTAAATTTAAATATCCACCGCGGCGTTGCTCTGGTGTTTGGGTGCGGCAGGATTTTTAAATTTTTGATTGACGGGAGCAGGCGCGGCAGGATTTTTAATTTTTTGATTGACGGGAGCAGGCGCGGCAGCAATTAGTCACGATGACTCCGCCTGTAAAAACCCACTGCTCCCTCCACCTTCCTGTAGATTGCATTGCCTTTCAGCCATTTCGCCCCCTTTGCTTCCTCTCCCCATTGCTTCTACCTGGTGCCATGGCAGCGCAGCAGATCACGGAGTCCGAGGTGAGGCTCCTGACACAGGAGCTCCATGCCAAGGATGCGGAGCTCAGGGCCAAGGACGTGGAGCTCCATGAGCTCACGGAGGAGAGGAGTGCCATGCTCCTCCGTTATGTGCGGGAGTTCACAAAGCTTCAAAAGCGGCAATCGTCCACCACAAAGATGCTCGAGGCATCGGTAGCGTTGCTGCAGAAAGCGGGAGATATGATAGGCCGTCAGGGGAGCCGGCTAGAGCGCGAGCGGGCCGATCGTGACGAGGTCCAGGATCGCCTCAGCCACTTGGTGAACCAAGTTGCCACACATGTGTTGCGGCTGCGCGATGCCTACCATCGTGCCAGCGCGACGATGCCGGCCGTCGGGCTAAACCCGTTCGACCACCCGGTCGACTTCAACAAGCTGCGGCTTCCTGACCTGGACCCCTTCTTCACCTATATCTCCGAGGAGCTGAGCCGTCTCCACGCGATGGTGGGTGCTGAGCTGGACAAGGAGGGGTTGCAGGCTGCCGTCGCCGTCGCCATTGCCGGGCGAATCCTTTCAGGGCTCCGTCACCGGAATCCATTCGTGCTTCATATGGTTCATGTTTCGTGGAGTACTGTAGCACCGTACTCTTCGTGCGCTGTGGACCTAGTTCTGTTAACATTGATCTCACCGTTCATTCTCGACCGGACAGTCGAAAAAGCGGTACTATGTTACATATAGGAGTAGTTGACATGCGCACAACATCATTTGTTATCATCATATCTTACTACACTAGCAACAAGATTGTGTAGTACCGACGTATGAACCACTGCACATGCCTAGTCGTAGGAGCATTGTGTATGTTCAAGTGGCTGCCGTGTTTCGCACTCCTCCATCGTAAGAGTGGAAACGCTTGTTGTAATCATTTTTCTTCTTCAAAAAAACAGTGGACACGCTCTATCATGCGGATCCTCCTCCAGCCATGCACTAAATTACTCACTTTCGCCGACGTGTGGGACAGCCAGCACCTGGGTCCACCAGCCATGCACTAAATTACTCCCTAGTAGAGTGACGGTAGACTACTCCAATCGAACCGCCGCGGTAATGCCTAATGAGCCGTCAAATCACAAAACCCCCTCCTTTCCAACAGTAAGTTGGACGGACGAAGCAACCATCATTTCACTCTTCTCTCTCATCTTCCTCTCTTGAAGAAAACCCCCACTCGCTTCGCTTCTCCCTCATCTCGTTCCTCCTTTCACTCTTCTCTCTCAGCTTCCTCTCTTGGATGGACGCCGGAGCACCGGCCGACGTGATGTCTATGGCTCTGGCCAAAACTATCGAGGCTCATGGTACGAAGAAGCCCAAGCACCCCGCCGAGACTACCGCAGACAAGCTCAAAGCCATCGCCCTGTCCAAGCCCCCCTCTCCGGGATCCCTCATTAAGCAAGTCCAGGTAATGTCTCTTGTTGACGATCTTTTTCTCGATCTTGATCGTGTTTTTTCATCTAACACGCAGTACTAGTACTGGTAGTACAACTTTCTGGGTGATCTTGCATGTGATTTTAGTGTGCCAAATGACGGTTCTAAATTCCTCTTTTGACCAAAACATGTGAGAGGTTGACACCGATTTCTTATAGATTACTTTCAACTACTCCCTCTGTCCCAAATTTCTTGCCTTAGATTTGTCTAGATACGGATGTATCTAATACTAAAATGTGACTTGATACATCCGTATCTAGACAAATCTAAGACAAGAATTTTGGGACGGAGGGAGTACTTTATGAACATCAATGCTACCTTTTAAGAGGGTATATTTGCCTCGGTAACTTGTGTTATGGATATTGCATGTAATCCCTCTGCTCTCATGCCTTTGAAGACATGTTCTAGTGTCTTTGTTCACTCATTTCTGTGCGTATATGTAGTCATATATGGAGTATAATATCGAAAATCATCTTATATTTCTGAACGGAGGTAGTAATAAAATATGGTTTCTGTTTGAATTAGAACCAGGTCTGCGGTGGAGATGAAGTTCTCAAAGTCATGCCGTGTGAACTGGAAGACCTGATGATGAGTTCTACTGCTGAACTATCCAGCTGCTGTGTCCTTGTCGCCACGTGTCCTGAACTAGTGTTTTCCTGTAGCATTGTTGTCAGGCGTGTTCTCGAGGTTGTACTTGACCACAACAATTTCCTGGCTGTGCCTTCGATTACGAATGGTGTGGTTCTTGTAAAGCTTCCCAACAAATCTGATGTGGCATGTCTTCATCATCATGTTTATGAGTGGAAAGACCACTCTATTAGGTTCTCCAAGGTTGACAAGATGGTGATGGTGCATGTAGACATCTCGCACGAAGTCCATGGCCTAGTCAGTTATGCGGGGTTCATCCTGTAGGTCGGTGGCAAGAAATAGTCTGCAAAGTTTAGTTAGTGCAACTTTGCTTGTCTATAGTAAGTACTATTGTTCAGTACTTGATTTGTGTTTGTGCACCCTGTATTGTTTATTAGTACTGCCGCTTTTGGTGTGTGGTCAGTCCTGAGAACGGTCTATGTTAATGTCTGTCCACTCAATTCAGTCTGTATATTTTGAAGTATCCAGATCATATTTTTTGTGAGGACGGTTTATCAATTATGGTTACACTCCAATATCTATATGCATTGCAGGGTTTATCGCACCCACCAGGATTTCCAGTCCCATGGATGTTCGGTCCATACAATTTGTCACGACCTTTGGACTGTCCTGCTTGTGGGAGTAGGCGGGGACCCTGCATGCCACGTGTAGTTGGACGATCAATCTTCTGTTTAGTACTTCAACATAGTGATTTCCTGGTAAGGATTCACTCATGTCACATCAAGTAAATCTTATTGATTTACTGTCTAAATCTTATTGATTTAATGTCATGTTTTCTTTCTTTTCCTGCAATTTTACGATGCCGGTTTTGCCATGTGACATTCATCACAGAATAAACCGTTTGGTTTGCTCTACGATGGCTATTTTTGCAGGTTTCACTTCTTATGTTGTGTCAGTAACGAAGGCACTGTCCATCACTTATATTACTGGAAAAAATTGGATCAGTCTGTTCTCTGAGTACAAGCTGAATCCCTATGATGAACTGCAGTTTGGTTTAACAAAAACACCACAATTAGTCCTTCTCGCGTTTAAAAGAAATGAAGAAAAAAAACTGGATCACGGTCACGGATCCTAGTCAAGTTAGAAAGCTGATCATAGCAGACCAGACATGATCGCCGCTGTCTCGCACAGATCGAGCACCGGCAGTTGCTCTAGCACTGACAGCGGCAGCAGCTCAGTCTGATCCAGCTGAGGATTGGGCACCGGCCGTGTCAGCGGATCAGTCTGATCTACCGGAGGATCGGGCATCGACACCGGCACCTGCTCCGACACCGGCACCAGCTCTACAAGGAGCACCATCTCCGGCAGCAGCATCGACTTCGGCACCTGCACCAACACTTGCACTTGCATCTGCTCCGGCCCGTGCAGTTGCACCGGTAACAGACTGGGCTGCAGTTCGCACTTCATATACGAAAGTCCTTACAAAAACCAACATGTCCACCTTCTTGGTAAGCATTGGCCGCCCAAGTGCTTCGTTCTTTTTTCTTTCCATGTTGTTTCACATGATTCACTGTGTTTATCTAACTGTTTGGGTATGTCTTCTTGTTTGCAAACAGAGAGTTCCTAGAGCAACGAGGGAGTCGTTCAACAATCCGGGCGACCACGGCCAAGTTTCTCTTACCATGCGCAGCCTTGGTGTGAATGAACCTGCTCAATATACCGTAAGTACAAAGGATGGTCGCATGATGATTGATGCTAAAGGATGGTCAACGTTCAAATCTAAACCATATCTTGCGTTAGGGGATGATGTCAAAATTGAACTTTCTCGGCAAGGAGAGCTGGTCCAAATCAACTTTGAAATTCTTCAGTAGCAGCATGCAACTGCCGAACTGATCTATCCTCCGAGAGATTTTGATGTAATAATCTGGCATGGTGAAACAAGTGTCCTGTGTGTATAAGTAGTACGAAAGTATTATTTATCACATGGTATATCGTTGATATAATTGCAACTCTGATTGCTGGTTAGGAACTGTCGTTCAATTTCATTCCAACAGATGACGTGCTTTATTCAATTTTGTGTATTCGCCTTGCGACAACATCTAAAACCAGTTCCGTACCGATTGCTTGCAATATGAAAAGCGTTGAGGTAGAACACATGGGCCCCCAAACATGCAGGGTCGGCCTACGGCCCAAAGTCCAGAACCGTGAGCCTATCTGAGTATTATATTCTCAGCTGAACCCCCATAAAAAAAGCTAAACCCCCATAATGCCCATGCGTTGCAGTGCGGCAAGGTGAGCCTGTGATATAAAAGATTTGTATATTTCTTTACATAGGGAGTATCTCTCTGTCAAAATATATATTTATGTGTAACTAGTTACTCCTATCTTTCTACTTCCTTTCGCTGATATGTGGGGCAACCGGCAATGGGGTCCACGTGCCATATGCACAAATTAGAGTGCACAACTTCACGGTAGACACACCCCGGTCATAGCGCCGCAGTAATGCCCAATGAGCCATCAAATCACAACCCCCCTTTCCAGCTTTAGCAGTAAGCTGGACGGACGAAGCGGCAATATTTCACTGGGCCTGAATCCCCTTCTCCCTTGTCTGCTTGTTCAGAGAAAACCCCCTCTCGGTGATTGCATAGGGTTTTCTCATGGAGAACCAGGTACGAATTCTTCATCCATCCCCGATAAATCCAAGTCCCTTGGTCACAGGTAATCCTAGGATGGCAGCCGCCGCCGTTGATGCATTTTTCTTCCTACTGAATCTAGTGTGTTTCATGTGTAGTGCCCAAAGTGCGAGTACCCTACAGGTTTCTGCGCCCTCGGCGAGACGCCACACTTGTTCCTTCTCATCCTAACACATCATTTTGAAACGTGCACAATATGTTCCTAGAATCCTCTTTTCTATCCGGGAGGGTGGGGTTTTTCTGAACATGCTGTGTTCTCATATTATTTTTCCTGCAGTGTATTATTTGCTCTACCAGAACAAATGTACTCAAGATGCTCGGCATTTCCATAACTGAATACACTAGTTTAATGGTCACAGTGAAGACAAGCCATGGATATAAGTTACGAGTTGGGTTCATGAACCAAGAAGATCGCTGCTTTTTTATGGCCAAACTTGTATAAACTTTCTCAAGTGTTACTGACTGAAAGTTGGCGCACGAATGTTGATGGAAATAGTAGAACCTGTTCTAATCTTCACTGCGATCTTCCACCCCGACGTCGTTCCAATTGTTCATCCATGTTAGTTTTGTATCTGGTTCTTGCTTGTTGCGTCGATTACTTCTTAATCCACCTATTCTATCTAACTAATCACAATTTAACTTTAGAAGTAGCAACGAATCTCTCACGAAGATGCTACTTCTAACTAATATTTTCTTATAATTGGTGGCACGTGTAGGTTTTTTCAGAGTTAAGCAGTCTGCTCTTTGTTAGTCTGTAATAACTCGGCTGTTACTAATGGCACTGAAGTTGACTGGATCGACATCCACAAGTTCCTACACTTTATTGATCGTCTTGAGGTCCTTGTGGGGCGTTTCAATGGTGGAAGGCCACGTGGGATATGTCTGCCACTGCTGCACTCGTTGAACAGGTCCAACTGTGTCGAGAAACTTATGGTACGAGTTGTTTTCTGTTATATATGTTGTTTATAAACTATTGCTTATACACAGTTTTACAGCTGTGATCTTCTTGAAACAGGAACTGCCGAGTTCTATTGTTCCTATACAGATGCTTGACCATGGTCGGGTCAGACTTGCGCTTGGTCACAACATGATGTTTATGTCGACCTACTCAATTCCCCTTGGAGGCGAAAAGATACTTATTCATGGGTGGTCTCAAATAATGAAGGCCCGTCCATCTTGGAGAATAGGACAGAAGATTATGTTCATGCTTTTCCATGGCTCTAAAGCGAATATCCTGTTTATTGACCACGTTGCGAGATGAAGCCGCTTTCAGAAGGTTGTGGATGCGCGGGGTGGCGCCTGGGCCTTGTCCTGGGGCTTGGCGGCCTCACCCTTGGTTAATTGTAGGCGAAGTAGCACTTTTCGAGGCGTGCTTTGTACGGTTGAACCTGTATAAGTACTCATACTGCTTTCAGCTTTGGTTGTTAAGTGCCCCTGCTGGTTTCAGTTAAGGTGGTTAAGTACTCCTGCTACTTTTATAGTCTGTCGTGTTTCTTCAGTCCTGTCTTTTTCTAGCCGTCAAAACCAAACCAGCGCCGGCGGGGCCGCCTGCTTCCGCCTCCCACGGCTGGCTGCGCCTCAGCGCACGCATCACCGCCCCACCGTCTCCAAAATCGTTAACGCTGACGTCCTCCGCGTGCTTTGGTGCGCTCGCCGCGGCGCCGCCCTCTCGCATTGTCAACATGGTCAACAAACAACAGGAATCAGCAGAAGTACGTGGAGAGGATGACAGTAGGGGCCCACCACGTCAGCGTATGGAAAAATAAAATGCTTCCTCCTAGTGTTTTCTTGACATCTGGGACCCACGACATTGTGAGCGTATATAGTCAATAGACAAGAGAACAGCACAAGATCGGCTGACACCTGGGACGTAGCTACTCGAGCAGTATTTTTTTGTTTGGTATTGTTGAGACGGAGTAGGGTTTGAACTGGGCTATGGCTCGTCTAGCCCAAGCTTGTATTTTATGTTCACCATGTGACCAGCCCAGCTATTTTTTCTTTGTGAAAATGAGCCCAGTTTATTTTTTCTGAAGAATACCCAATCCAGGCCTACTTATTTTTCTACGCCCTGATGGGCTGCAACTCTTTCAACACGCCTGCAAATCTTGAAAATAATATGAAATGGGTTGTAAATATAAAAACAGATGACAAATTGGAAATTACTTTATAATTTCTGAATTTTTTCACATTTTCAGATTCCTATTTCACTCGGCATTAACCTAATTTAAATATATCTTCAAAGTATTTTAAATCTGGCTCAACATTTCGGTATTAAAAATAGTTTGGAACCCACAGAAATATGCGAAATTGGCCCTGGCCAACCAAAAAAACGACTGCAATAAATTGCATAAGAAGTTGCCATAAGCTATACATAAATTATTAAAAAAAAGGGAGTGGTCTGACTTGTGGGCCTGTTTAGTCGACGCGTATGCAAGATTTTTTTAGTTATTATATATGTCAACAAACGATTCTAGCAGACGTAACCATTCGATGTCAATCTAATGGCCGCCGTGTTTCTTCAATCTCTGATCTTCTTGCTCCAGCCGCCAAAGCAGCGCCCCCTACTACTCCCGCCTCCCGTGGCCGGCTGTGCTGCCGCGCAGGCCTCAGCGCCCCCTACTACTCCCACCACTGGCCAGGGCATCCCTCTACTCACCCACACCCCCTGTTATTCTGCGGCGACGGCAGCCTCACACCGCAACCGAACCGGTGAACCCACGTACTCCTCTCCGCGCGGGCTTCCACTGCCGCGTCTTCCCTGGCTCCGCGTCGTCCCCTTCCTAGGCCTTGCCGTTGTCCACCGCCGTGGTGCTCTTGGCGCGGCGTGGTCAATGTGGTCAACGACCGACTTCCATTGGAAGAGTACTGTACGTGGAGAGGCTGATAGCTGGGTCCATGGCAGCCTTAAGGAAGTGCCTCCTTATTACGCGGAAAATAATTATTCCTCCACCTGATAGCAGGGACCCACCGGATGGGCCACCAGTATTTCATGAAAAAAACCGTTTCCCCCTGACTGCTGGGACCCACAGGACGGGCCACCGTATTTCGCTAAAAAACGTTCCCTCCCCCGATGTCAGCTCGGACCCACCGGAAGTGCCTCCTTATTACGCACAAAAAAATGAATACCCCCTGCTACCTGGGACCCACCTTGGTGGGAGGCTGACTTGTGGGCCTACTAAGTTGACTGGAACGGAGGCCTTTGTCAACTTTAGTCAATATATGAACGATTCTAGCTCCAGTGACCGTACGATGTCCATCCAACGGCCGTAGTGCTTCTTTAACCTCTAGTCTTCTTGCTCCAGCCACCCAAAGCAGCGCCGGTCGTGTCGCCTGCTCCTGCCGCCCGTGGCCGGCTGTGATGCTGTGGAGGCCTCACCGCCCCCTACTACTCCCACCGTTAGCCAGGCCATCCCTCTATGCACACACCCCCTGTTATTCTGTGGCGACGGCAGCCTCACACCGCAGCCAAACCAGTGAACCCTCGTACTCCTCTTCGCGTGGGCATCCACTGTTGCGTCTTCCCCGGCTCCGAGTCGTCCCCTTCCTAGGCCTCGCCATCGTCCACTGCCCAGGTGCTCTCGGCGCGGCATGGTCAACGTGATCAAGGAACGACTTCCATCGAACGTGGACTGTATGTGGAGAGGCTGACAGCTGGGTCCACGACCGCAGCAAGGAAGTGCCTCCTTATTACGCGCAAAATAATTATTCCTCCACCTGACAGCAGGGACCCACCGGATGGGCCACCGTATTTCATGAAAAAAACGTTTCCCCCTGACTGCTGGGACCCACCAACTACATCTTCGCACGCAAGGAAGTGCGTCCGGGCAAAAAAAATGATTCGCCCCCCTGACTGCTGGGACCCAGCAGCTACATCTTCGCACGCAAGGAAGTGCGTCCGGGCAAAAAAAACGATTCGCCCCCCTGACTGATGGGACCCACCAGCTACATCTTCGCACGCAAGGAAGTGCCTGATAGTCGGGACCCACCTGGTCGAAGCGTACGTAGCGTTGTCATTCTGGTCGCGAACGTGTACGTACATATATACTGGTGGATGTAGAGGCGCACACGTGTCGTAGTAGAGGCACGTACGTGTCGTAGTAGAGGCGCGCACGTAGCATGTACACGTACGTACAGCGGCCAGGGTGCAAGAAAGAAAATACGGCCACGTATGTGTACATACGGGCGGGGTCTCGAACGCCTACTCGCGCATACGTACGGCCAGGGCTCGTGTACATGGCTGTGTCGGAACGGAGAAACAGCATTGTCGCCGTGTTCATGGGGAGGCAGCGTCGTCGTCGTGTTCATGGGGAGGCAACAGAATGCGTCGTGTTCATGGGGAGGCAACGGAATGTGTCGTGTTCATCGGGAGGCAACGAAACGCATGGGAGCCAACTGGCTGGGTCGGAACGGAATGCGTGGTCGTGTTCACCGAGAGGGCTTCGACGGAACAGGCGATGGAAACGAGGCCTGGCGTACCGCAAAACGGAGGAAACGGCCTTGTGTTCGACCGGCCACGTTCGAAACGGGATCCTGTTCATCGGGAGGGGTCTGGCGTACCGCAAAACGGAGGAAACGGACCTCCTATGGTCGAAACGGGGGTCCTGTTGATTGGGAGGGGTGTGGCGTACCGCAAAATGGACGAAACGGACCTCCTACGGTCGAAACGAGGATCCTGTTCATCGGGAGGGGTGTGGCGTACCGCAAAACGGGACTCCACGGGATACTGTTCATCTCCACCGTCGACCTCCTCCAGCCTCCACGGGCTCCTGTTCATCCAGCCTCCACCGCGCGCTACTCCACCGGCTACTGTTGAACCACCCCTCCATCGTCTATTGTTCATCCAGCCCTCCACACCACGGGGTCCTGTTCAACCACCCCTCCACGGGAACCCCTCTACCGTCTACTGTTCATCCAACCCTCCACCACGCCATGGGGTCCTGTTCATCCAGAGGCAATGCCACCGCTCACTGTTCATCCAACCCCCCCCCCCCACAACGCTCACTGTTCATCCCAGAGGCAGCATCGATCGGCTTCAGTTAGCAGCAGTAGAGAAGGAATCGCTCGATCGGGTTCAGTTAACAGCCATCGATCGATCGCTTGGGTTCAGTAACGCATAGCCTGCAGTGCAATCACTCGGGTTCAGTTAGAGCCCAACGCCTCGCTCGGGTTCAGTTAGAGCCAACGCCTCACACACACGCGCGTACGTGTACAAGAGAAACGTGCATCGCTCGGCCCCCGACCTTCCACCGTAACCGGGAACTCCCCGAAATTTTCCTCCCCCTCGCTTCTACCACGGTTTTTCCCGTCATGGATGGCCCAAAGAATGTCATGCAGCTGTGTCTCCGGCCCGCCCAGGACGAAAAGCCCATTTTCTGTCATGATTTGTTGTCATAGAAGTAGGAGCCCACCACATCTATGATGATACCGGGTTTTGTCACAATTATCGTCATAGAAGTGTCATATGTATGACAGAAAAAAATTTGTTCGGCCCAAAATGTCACGGATGTGTCTTTTTTTTTGTAGTGCATCTAGAAAGCAAAAATGTGTATGTTTGGATAATATTTCTAGCATTTGATCAATAAAAGGTAAGGGGTAATGATCTTTTTTAGTAGCCTTATTTAATTTGCGGAAATCGATTACCATCCTATAACCTGTAATAATTCTTCGCAGAATCAATTCATCTTTATCATTAGGAACAATAGTGACAGCTCCCTTCTTAGGGACACAATGGACAGGACTTACCCACTGACTATCAGCAACGGGATAAATTATACCTGCCTCAAGGAGCTTTAATATTTCCTTTCTTACCACTTCTTTCATCTTAGGATTCAACCGTCGTTGATGATCAATAAATGGTTTGGCGTCTTTCTCCAAATTTATTTTGTGTTGACATAGAGTGGGACTAATGCCCTTAAGATCATCAAGAGTATGTCCAATAGCAACATGGTGCTTCTTCAGAGTTTTCAATAATTTCTCTTCCTCCTTCTCTGAAAGGTTAGCACTAATAATAATAGGATATATCTTCTTTTCATCAAGATAAGCATATTTAAGAGTATCAGGTAATGGTTTAAGCTCAAACACGGGATCACCCTTGGGTGGAGGAGGATCCCCTAGGATTTCAACAGGCAAGTTGTGCTTTTGAATGGGTCCTTGTTTAAAGAATACTTCATCTATTTCCCTTCTTTCATTCATAAACCTATCATTCTCATGGTCTAGCAAATATTGTTCTAAAGGATCATTAGGAGGCACAACAATAGAACCAAGACCAATAATTTCATCTTTACTAGGCAATTCTTCATCACGGGGTTGTCTACGAAATTTAGAAAAATTAGACTCATGAGACATATCATCCAAACCAATAGTAACAACATCCTTCTTGCAATATATCTTAGCATTCATAGTATTCAAGAAGGGTCTACCAAATATAATGGGACAAAAGTTATCTTGTGGAGAACCAAGAACAAGAAAATCAGCAGGATATTTAACTTTTCCACACAAGACTTCAACATCTCACACAATCCCAACTGGTGAAATAGTGTCTCTATTGGCAAGCTTAATTGTGACATCAATCTCTTCTATCTCTGCAGGTGCAATATCATGCATAATTTGTTTGTATAAGGAATGAGGTATTGCACTTGCACTAGCACCCATATCACATAAGCCATGATAGCAATGATATCCTATTTTAACAGAAATAACAGGCATGCCTACAATAGGTCTATGTTTATTTTTAGTATCAGGCCTAACAATTCTAGCAGCTTCACCATAGAAGTAAATAACATGCCCATCAATATTATCGGCCAAGAGATCTTTAACCATAGCAATATTACGTTCAACTTTAACTTTCTCAAGGGGTGTATAAGTTCTAATATTACTTCTACGAACCACAGTTGAAGCTTTAGCATGATCCTTTTTTCTAACAGGGAAAGGTGGTTTCTGAACATAAGCAGTAGGAACAATAGGATCATTATAAGTGATAGTCTTTTCTTCAACTTTAATAGGTGCAACTACTTTTGTTTCAATGGGAGGATTATATTTAAACCACTTCTCCTTAGGAAGATCAACATGAGTAGCAAAGGATTCACAGAAATAAGCTACTATCTCAGAGTCAAGTCCATATTTAGTGCTAAATTTACGGAAAACATCGGTATCCATAAAAGATTTAACACAATCAAACTTAGGCGTTATACCTGACTCCTTACCTTCGTCGAGATCCCAATCTTTAGAGTTGCGTTTAATTCTCTCCAATAAATTCCATTTGAATTCAATAGTCTTCATCATAAAGGAACCAGTACAAGAAGTATCGAGCATGGAGCGATTGTTGTCAGAAAGCCGAGCATATATTTTTTGAATAATCATTTCTCTTGAGAGCTCATGATTGGGGCATGAATATAACATTGACTTAAGCCTCCCCCAAGCTTGAGTGATGCTTTCTCCTTCGCGAGGCCAAAAATTATATATACAATTACGATCACGATGAACAAGATGCATAGGATAAAACTTCTGATGGAATTCCACTTTCAACCGTTTGTAGTCCCATGATCCCATATCATCACATAGCCTATACGATGTCAATGCATATCCCTTCAAAGATAAAGGGAAGACCTTCTTCTTGATAACATCATCGGGCATACCTGCAAGCTTAAATAATCCACAAACTTCATCCGCATAGATTAAGTGTAAGTCGGGATGCAATGTTCCATCTCCTGCAAAAGGATTAACTAGCAGTTTCTCTATCATACCCGAAGGAATTTCGAAGTAAAAATTTTCATTTTTAGTAGGTTCAGTAGGTTGAGGAGCAACTATTTTCTCTACCGGTCGGGGTGAAGATACCCCGAACAAGCCCCTCAAAGGATTACTTTCCATAGTAACAAGTGATAGTAAATTTCAGCACACTATATAAATTTTTCCTTACCAAATTCCACCTACCAAAGGCGCTTCACTCCTCGGCAACGGCGCCAGAAAAGAGTCTTGATGACCCACAAGTGTAGGGGATCTATCGTAGCCTTTTCGATAAGTAAGAGTGTCGAACCCAACGAGGAGCAGAAGGAAATGATAAGCAGTTTTCAGTAAGGTATTCTCTGCAAGCACTGAAATTATCGGTAACAGATAGTTTTGTGATAAGATAAATTGTAACGAGCAACAAGTAATAAAAGTAAATAAGGTGCATCAAGATGGCCCAATCCTTTTTGTAGAAAAGGACAAGCCTGGACAAACTCTTATATGAAGGAAAGCGCTCTCGAGGACACATGGGAATTATCGTCAAGCTAGTTTTCATCACGATCATATGATTCGCGTTCGGAACTTTGATAATTTGATATGTGGGTGGACCGGTGCTTGGGTGTTGTCCTTACTTGGAAAAGCATCTCACTTATGATTAACCCCCATTGCAAGCATCCACAACTACAATAGAAGTATTAAGGTAAACCTAACCATAGCATGAAACATATGGATCCAAATCAGCCCCTTATGAAGCAATGCATAAACTAGGGTTTAAGCTTCTGTCACTCTAGCAACCCATCATCTACTTATTACTTCCCAATGCCTCCCTCTAGGCCCAAACAATGGTGAAGTGTCATGTAGTCGATGTTCACATGACACTACTAGAGGGATGACAACATACATCCCATCAAAATATCGAACGAATACGAAATTCACATGACTACTAATAGCAGGACTTCTCCCATGTCCTCAGGAACAAACGTAAATACTCACAAAGCATATTTATGTTCATAATCAGAGGGGTATTAATATGAATAATGGATCTGAACATATGATCTTTCACCAAGTAAACCAACTAGCATCAACTACAAGGAGTAATCAACACTACTAGCAACCCACAGGTACCAATCTGAGGTTTGGATACAAAGATTGGATACAAGAGATGAGCTAGGGTTTGAGATGAGATGGTGCTGGTGAAGATGTTGATGGACATTGACCCCCTCCCGATGAGAGGATCGTTGGTGATGACGATGGTGATGATTTCCCCCTCCTAGAGGGAAGTGTCCTCGGCAGAACAGCTCTGCAGGAGCCCTAGATTAGTTCCGCCAAGGTTCCGCCTCGTGGCGGCGGAGTCTCGTCCCGAAAGCGTGCTTATCATTTTTTTTCTCAACGAAAGACTCCATATAGCAGAAGATAGGCATCGGAGGGCCACCAGGGGGCCCACGAGGCAGGGGGGGCGCCTAGGGGGGTAGGGAACGCCCCCCACCCTCGTGGCTGGTGGGTGGCCCCCCTCTGGTACTTCTTGCGCTCAGTATTTTTTATATATTCTAGAAATAACTTCCGTGAAGTTTCATGACTTTTGGAGCTGTGCAGAATAGGTCTCTAATATTTGCTCCTTTTCCAGCCCAGAATCCCAGCTGCCGGCATTCTCCCTCTTCATGTAAACCTTGTAAAATAACAGAGAATAGGCATAAGTATTGTGACATAATGTGTAATAACAGCCCATAATGCAATAAATATCAATATAAAAGCATGATGCAAAATGGACGTATCACTTTCCACTCAAATCATCTTTCCACCAAATCCTATCCTATGAGAGAGAGTTGAGTGTTGGGGAGACTATCATTTGAAGCACGAGAGTAAGGAGTTCATCATCAACACACCATTTGTTACCTCTTGGAGACTGGTGTCTCCTAGATTGGTTAGGTGTCACTTGGGAGCCTCCGTCAAGATTGTGGAGTTGAACCAAGGAGTTTGTACGGGCAAGGAGATCGCCTACTTCATGAAGATCTACCCTAGTGAGGCAAGTCCATGGGCGATGGCCATGGTGGGATAGACAAGGTTGCTTCTTCGTGGACCCTTCGTGGGTGGAGCCCTCTGTGGACTCGCGCAACTGTTACCCTTCGTGGGTTGAAGTCTCCATCAACGTTGATGTACGATAGCACCACCTATGGGAACCACGCCAAAAATCTCCGTGTCTACATTGTGTTTGCTCCCTCAAAACTCCTCCCTTTACCTTCATATGCAATTGTTTTACATTCCGCTGCTATACTCTTAGAATTGCATGTGTAGGTTGTTTGCTTGACTTGTGCTAAGTTGCTAAAATCTGCCAAGAATTAAAATTGGGAAAAGTCTAGATTTTTATTTGGTAAAGTAGTCTAATCACCCCCCTCTAGACATACTTTCGATCCTACAAGTGGTAACAGAGCTTTGGTCTCCATTTGCCTTGATTTCCATAGCTTTGGTGATCATAGCCTTGGTTTCACAACCTAAGAGAGTATGGCGTCTAGTGAGGGAAATTACCACCGTAGAGGTCCTTATTTTGATGGTATTAATTTGCTACTTGGAAGCATAAGATGAAAATGCATATTCTTGGACATAACCCCGCCGTTTGGGCTATTGTGTGTATTGGCTTGCAAGGTGAATTCTTTGATGCGAGGGAACCAAACCGTGAGGCTAGCGCAGAAGAGTTGAAGATGCTGCAATATAATGCTCAAGCTTGTGATATTCTCTTCAACGGATTGTGCCCCGAATAATTCAATAAAATCAGCCGTCTTGAGAATGCAAAGGAAATTTGGGATACTTTGATTGATATGCACGAATGTACCGACTCCGTCAAGGAATCCAAATTGGATGTGCTTCAAAGTTAACTTGACAAGTTTAAAATGAAGGATGGTGAAGGTGTCGCTGAAATGTACTCTAGGCTTGCTCTCATCACAAATGAGATTGCCGGCTTAGGAAGTGAAGAGATGACCGATAGATTCATCATAAAGAAGATCCTAAGAGCCTTGGATGGAAAATATGATACCGTGTGCACATTGATCCAAATGATGCCCAATTATAAAGATCTCAAGCCAACGGAAGTCATTGGAAGGATTGTTGCTCATGAGATGTCACTCAAGGATAAGGAAGAGCTTCACAACAAGTCAAGTGGTGCTTACAAAGCCTCATGTGATGCTCCCACATCATCAAGTGAGAAACAAAACTTCAATGAAGAATTGAGCCTAATGGTGAAGAACTTCAACAAGTTCTACAAGAGTAGAAGCAAGTAAAGAAGTTCCAAGCCAAGGTCCTACAATGACAAAAGATCTTCAAGTCGTGCACGTAATTGCTACAATTGTGGAAGACCCGGGCACTATTCCAATGAGTGTATGGCTCCCTACAAAAGAAGAAAATATTCTCCTAAAAGAAGAAGTAGAAGAGGAGAATCACCACCAAGAGAGAGAAGGAATAGATATGACCGTTATGAACGAAGAACATCACGGAGAAGCAAGGATTCGGAAAGGAAGGAGAAATCATCAAGGGGATACACAAAACAAAGACATCAAGCTCACGTTGGTGAATGGGTATCCGGCTTCGACTCCGACGATCACTCCGAGAGAAGTTATCACTCCAACTCCGAATATACTCAAGACGAAGGTGTTGCCGGTCTAGCACTTGTGTCAACCAACTCCTACGGCATATTTGAGTCACCAAATGAAGGAATTGGAAGATGCTTCATGGCTAAAGGCCCAAAGGTATCGCACCCCGAGTATGTTGATTTCAATAGTGATGAAGATGATTTGCTAGGTGATGATGATTTACTTGTTGACAATTCTAGTGATGAAAGCTATGATGAACTTGCTATTAATCATGCTAATCAAGATAAAACGAATGACAATGATAGGAAGGAGATTTAGCGCCAAACTAAAGAACTAAACACTCTTAAGTTAGCTCATGAAACTACCTTGGAAGATCATCGAGAACTTTTAAAAACTCCTGAGAAGCTACACTTAGAAAAGCTCAACCTTGAGCAAGAGCATGAGTTCTTAAAAGGCAATCAATGATGATCTTCACAAGAAAAGTTCTTCTTACATTGCCAAGCGTTTACTTTTTTCTACTTACATGACACAAGTTAAATCTAGCAACAAGAGTAAGAAAGATTCTTCTTCTAGTAGTAACAATAATCATGCTAAACCCAATGATGTTGCTTCTAGTAGTTCTCTTGATTCCACTAATGATTCTCTTAGCCAAGATACACTTGAGAAAGAAAATAGTTTATTGAAGGGAATTATAGAGAAAGGTGTTTACAAGAGCCTTGCCGGAAGTAAGCAATTTAAGGAAATTGTACGCAAGCAAAGAAGACACCGGAAGAATCAAGGTGTTGGTTTTGAATGAAAGTTCAATGCCAATGGAGTTGAGTGGGAAGAAGATCAATACCCGAAGACGAAATTTGTTCCTCAACAAGAGAATTATGATCCTACTTCTTTCCAAGGAACAAAAGCTCAAGATGATCTTCCACCACAAGACCACAAGCAAAAAGGCAAGGACAAGCTTCAAGAGGAAATTGATGAATTTGAAGAAGCTCCCAAAGCCTTGGTCAAGTGGGTTCCCAAGACTACATCAAGTTCTACTTCATCAAGTATGACTACAACTCCAAGCATTCCCATCAAGATGGTGTGGATCCCGAAGAAGAAGAACTAGAGAGTTCTTGAGGGTGACTCCGCCAACACACTTCACTCATATCATTTTGGCGAGGACAAGTGCAAACAACTTCCATATCTTGCACTAATTCAAGGAGTCACAAACCCTCTTGTTGGTAAGACAAGGGACAAGGTAACCTAATGCATTCATGGACATCATATCATGTGAATATCACTCTATGTCTATGGGTATCCTTGTTTGTTCCTTGTGGGACTAACCCGTGCAGGTATTGAAAGTGCAACTCACTCCAAAGGATTGCTCCAAAGGATCTACATCAACATTGAGCATCTACACCTTCAACACCTACATGAAGTCATCATCGACAAAACCCAAGGTTAGTTCATCCCTCTTAGGGGGGATATCGCATCTAGGGGGAGCTTTACTCTAATCAATTGAGCTAAAGCAACTCTAATGGTGTGAACACAACAATGCTTTATGTAAAAGTGGCAACCCCACTTGTGCTTAAACGATGAGTATGACCTATGATCAAATGTTATCATTTGACTCCTAAGTCAATATACTCATATATAGATGACCTAGTCATCACCAAATTGCTTGATAGATGCTAGAGTGTTTGTGCATGATTTGTCACATATTTCTTTTGCCATCTTATTGTGTGAGCATGTTGGTTGCATATTTTACTCATTCAAGGACATCCATTTTTTGCTTTGATTGTTTGGCTTTTTCTCTTTTGCCAAATGGATGGACAAGAATGCCTAAGAACTCCCTCTAGCTATCTATGCTTTCCTCGTCTCAAACTCTATTCATGCTACATCACAAAGTTTGATCAAGTCAGATTCGAACCACTCTGTGTGAGGAGCACTCGGAGTCCCCGATTCATCATAGACTTAAACTTCCAAAACCTCTTTCTGCATTTTCGTATGACTGAGTCATCCATATCAGTCACACTAAGATCACTAAGTTGATCTAGGTTTTCAATCTTGGTGCAACCGATTAGAACTTTTCGGTCACACCGAGTT
Organism: Triticum urartu; assembly: GCF_003073215.2. NCBI lineage: Eukaryota > Viridiplantae > Streptophyta > Magnoliopsida > Poales > Poaceae > Triticum > Triticum urartu. The sequence goes on along the minus strand of NC_053028.1, from coordinate 258,188,767 downwards.
GCAGTAACCGCTTGCAGTTCTGCATCTCGGTGCCACCGAGTTGTTCCACTTGGTCACACCGACAGGGTCAGGTTATGTATACTGACAGGTCAAATTTTGGATTTTTTCCAAAACCTTTCACCCGCGCGTGACCTGCTCTGCCTCCTCGGGTCTCCAGATCGTCCTCTCGCCGCCAGCGACCTCCCATCGCTGGTCTCCGCCGCCGTCAACGGCAATCTGCCCCGCCGTTGCCGCCATAGCAAGTTCACCACCGAAGTAGGGTATGAACTTGATCTTTGTGCTATTCCTTAACTCCGATTCAGAGCACATTGCTTTGCCATGATTCTTGCCACATATGAAATTATCCTGTCCAGGGAAAGCATCCCATAGATTAGATTTGTCAGCCATTTGCAAAGATATCTTAGTAGGTGTGAGTTTATTCAAGTCAAGTCTTTAATATAAAGATAAATGCATAACACTAACACTAGCTCCTAAACCACACAAAGCAGTTTTCACATAATTCTTTTTGATAGAGCAAGGTATAGTTGGTATTCCCGGATCTCCAAGTTTTTTAGGTACTCCATCCTTGAAAGTGTAATTAGCAAGCATAGTGGAGATTTCAGCTTCCGGTATTTTTCTCTTATTTGTGATGATGTCTTTCATATACTTTGTGTAACACCCACGATGCGGCTATATCTCCCACGTGTCGGAGCACGACTTAGAGGCATAACCGCATTGTAGGCATGTCGCAAGAGGGGTAATCTTCACACATCCCATGTACTGAATAAGAAAGAGGTACAGAGTTGGCTTACAATCGCCACTTCACACAATACATAAATATAGCATTACATCATCCAGATACAATCAAGGTCTGACTACGGAACCAAAATAAAGACAACCAGAAATGCGAAAGATCCCCAATCGCCCCAACTGGGCTCCACTACTGATCGTCTGGAAAGCAAACGTAGTAACGTCCTGAGTCCTCGTCGAACTCCCACTTGAGTTCAGTCGCATCCCCTGAAATGGTATCATCGGCACCTTCATCTGGTTTTGGAAGTAATATGTGAGTCGCGGGGACTCAGCAATCTCACACACTCGCGATCAAGACTATTTAAGCTTATGGGTAGGGAAAAGGTATGAGGTGGAGCTGCAGCAAGCACTAGCATATATGGTGGCTAACTTACGCAAATGAGAGCGAGAAGAGAAGGCAAAGCACGGTCTAGAATCTATGATCAAGAAGTGATCCTAGAACTACTTACGTTCAAGCATAACATGAGACCGTGTTCTCTTCCCGGACTCCGCCGAAAAGAGACCATCACGGTTACACACGCTGTTGATTCAATTTAATTAAGTTAAGTTTTAGGTTCTCTACAACCGGATATTAACAAATTCCCATCTGCCCATAACCGCGGGCACGGCTTTCGAAAGTTCAAATCCCTGCAGGGGGTGTCCCAACTAAGACCATCACAAGCTCTCACGGTCAACGAAGGATATTCCTTCTCCCAGGACGGCCCGATCAGACTCCGAATCCCGGTTACAAGACATTTCGACAATGGTAAAACAAGACCAGCAAAGCCGCCCGATGTGCCGACAAATCCCGATAGGAGTCGCACGTATCTCGTTCCAGGGCACACCGGATAGGTCAAGCTACACGTAAAACCAAACCTCAATTTGCCCCGAGGTGGCCCCGCAGGTTGCCCGTTTCGGACCAACACCCAGAGGAGCACTGGCCCGGGGGGTTTAAAATAAAGATGACCCTTGAGTCCGCGAAACCCAAGGGAAAAAGGCTAGGTGGCAAATGGTAAAACCAAGGTTGGGCCTTGCTGGAAGAGTTTTATTCAAGGCGAACTGTCAAGGGGTTCCCATTATAACCCAACCGAGTAAGGAACGCAAAATCAAGGAACATAACACCGGTATGATGGAAACTAGGGCGGCAAGAGTGGAACAAAACACCAGGCATAAGGCCGAGCCTTCCACCCGTTACCAAGTATATAGGTGCATTAAAGTAAACAAGATATATAATGATATCCCAACAATAAACATGTTCCAACAAGGAACAAACTCCAATCTTCACCTGCAACTAGCAACGCTATAAGAGGGGCTGAGCAAAGCGGTAACATAGCCAAACAACGGTTTGTTAGGACAAGGTGGGTTAGAGGTTTGACATGGCAATATGGGAGGCATGAAAAGCATGTGGTAGGTATTGAGGCATAGGCATAGCAATAGAGCGAGCAACTAGCAAGCAAAGATATAAGTGATTTCGAGGGTATGGTCATCCTGCCTACAAAGTTCTCCGAGTTGGCGTAAGCTTGATCCTCGTAAGCGTACTCAACGGGTTCCTCGATCACGTACTCGTCTCCTGGATCTACCCAAAGCAAGAACACAAGCAAAGGGAACCACGATCAACCATGGTGCAATGCGCAAGCAACATGATGGCCTTGCAAATGGTGCAATGCGCAAGCAACATAAAGATCACCGAAATCGGATGCACGGTTTGCAAATGGCAAGCAAAACAATAATGGCACAATCCTGCGATTAACAGCATGATGCCATCTAGAATGTAACAAGAAACTAAGCTACTGCATAGTAACATAAAAACAAAGAACATGGCAGTGATCCACTCAAGATGCTTGACAAAATATGAACACTGAGCTACGGCTAGATCACAAAATAGCAGGTTCAAACAAGCATGGCAAAAGAGCAAAAGTTATCAGGTTCACAGACTTGGTGAAAAATAACATGACAGGATTTAACATCAGGAAGCAATGTTTAGAGAAAGATAACAACATGCTACAGGAACATATCATGGCAAAGCAAGGCATGGCATGAAACTACTCAAAGCATATAACAAAAGTCCCTTACTGACCATAAGCCAAAAAGGACCATAAGATATGATGGCACCCATGTAAACATAGCAAGTTTCGTTAACAGATTCAGACTTAGCAGAAAACTAGACATGGCAAAAACAGAGTTACGTAGGCATGTTTGCGAGCTCGATGCACTCACCACGAGGCATTACATGACAAACTAAGCATACATACATGTTCAAGAAGCTAACCATGGCAAGAACACTCTCATAGCATGCATGGATCAACTACAACAACCTCGGCAAAATTGATTAACACGTAAACAATCTACCAGAAACATTCTATAGCAAAAGTAGAGCAAGATTGAGTCATTCTAGGGTACTCCATAATTGCAAAAAAAAGACATGGATGGATATAACATAACAATATCTCAAAAACATCCTTACTGAACATGCTCAAAAGAGGCATGGATCACTCTGTAGCAACATGAATACATGGCATAAAAATAACATCAGGGAAATGACTTAGAAGAATTCTAGTCCCTAAAATCAGCGACATCACGAGAGCTACTTTGCATGCTTGTGCTAGTCACCACAATGATCACAAAAATATATGGCATACACCCCTGTAAAGATGGCATGGCATAGCCCAAAACACATGTAGGGCTCAAGTTCATAGGAAGCACACATTAAACATGGCAAAAATGACAAATGTCCATAATCTGTTAAGAAACAGAAACTAACATTATATAGCACTCTTGCAAAAGCATTTAGGACATCAAGATGGAATCAAACAAGCATGGTGCAATGGAATGAAATGAAGAGCACATCCAGGCGAACAATTTGATATATCACACGCGCAAAACGGAACTATGGATGATGAGTTATGATGTAATGAACAGAGCTATAAAACTATGTAGAAAAGACTTAGAGGAAAACGGGTCAACCCTAGGGTTTGCTCAAAATCCAGATCTGGATCGGGGTGCGGGCTTCGAGGCAGCCGGAGCTCCGCAGGAGTAGAGGGAAGCGGTGGCCGAAGTTGAAGCTGGGGCACCGGCGAGGAGGGACGGGACGATGGAGGCGGCGCGCGCGGGCGGCACGGACGGCGGAGCGGCGAGCGGCGGCCGGACGAGGTCGCCGGCGAGGACAGCCGCGGCGGCGCCGGGTGGCTGCAGGCGGCGGGGTGCGCGGAGAGCGGGGCGGCACGCGCGGGCTTGGGGGGGCCGACCCGGGCTCGGGAGGGCTAGCGGTGATGTGGGAGCGGGCTGCACCACGTGGCGGCTGCGGGTTGGTCCAGGCGGCGGTGCAGACACGTCCAGCCGTCTCGGACGTGTCCGGCGGCGGCGGGTGGAGAAAACTAGGGTTTGGACTATGGGAAATTCGGAGGGGAGCACCTATTTATAGATTCTGGGAGTTAGGAGAGTCCAAATGAGGTGCAGTTTTCGGCCACGCGATCGTGATCGAACGGCCAAGAGGATGGAGGGGGTTTGGGGCCACTTTGGAGGGGTGTTGGGCTGAAACACACAGGAGGCCTTTACGGTTCCTCGGTTAACCGTTGGAGTATCAAACGGACTCCAAATGGCACGAAACTTGACAGGCGGTCTACCGGTAGTGAACCAAGGACGCTTGGCAAATCTCGGTGCAATTCGAGAATGTTTAACACCCACGCACGAACAGAGGCAAAAGGGGACGCCGGAGGACATAGGAGTGCCGGAATGCAAAATAGACAACGAGGAAAATGCTCGGATGCATGAGAAGAACACGTATGCAAATGCGATGCACATGATGACATGATATGAGATGCATGACATGGACAACACACAAAAAGAAAACAAAACCCATCCACGAGGGAATATCATAACTTAGAGCCGAAAATGGCAAGAGTTGGAGTACAAATATGGCGAGTTACATACGGGGTGTTACAACACTCCACCACTACGAAAGGATCTCGTCCCGAGATCTTGGACTGGAAAAACTACGGATATTCGGAACGGAGGTGGTCCTCGCGTTCCCAGGTGGCTTCACGGTCGGAATGATGTGACCACTTCACTTTCAGGAATTGGATAGACTTGTTGCGAGTCTTGCGCTCAGTTTCTTCAAGGATAGCTACGGGATGCTCATGATAAGACATGTCTTCTTGGAGATCAATCTCTTTGAAGTTGATGGTGCGGTCAGGAGTCTTGAAACACTTGCAAAGCTGAGACACGTGAAACACGTCATGCACGTTTGCAAAGTTGGATGGAAGCTCAAGTTGATAGGCGAGATCGCCTCTTTTGCCAATGATCTTGAAAGGACCCACGTATCTAGGGGCAAGCTTCCCTTTGATACCGAAGCGACGAGTACCTTTCATTGGAGAGACGCGGAGGTAGACATGGTCTCCGATCTCGAAAGCCAAGTCACGATGCTTGCTATCATAGTAACTCTTCTGGCGCGATTGCGCGGCTTTGAGATTTTCACGAATGACTTTGCACATTTCTTCAGCCTCTGTGGTCAAGTCATTGCCAAGGAGTTGGCGTTCACCAGTCTCTGACCAGTTAAAGGGAGTACGGAACTTTCTGCCATAGAGAATCTCGAATGGGGCCTTGCCCGAACTCGATTGGAAGCTGTTGTTGTAGGAGAACTCGGCATATGGAAGGCAATCTTCCCACTTCATACCAAAATAAATGACACATGCCCTGAGCATATGTTCAAGAATTTGATTTACTCGCTCGACTTGTCCACTAGTTTGAGGATGAAAGGCTGTGTTGAAGCGAATGTTGGTGCCCATAGCCTTCTAGAAGGAATCCCAAAACTTAGAAGTAAAGATGCTTCCACGATCTGAAGATATCAACTGCAGAATGCCGTGCAAAGAGACAATCCTGGAGGTATATAGCTCAGCCAACTGAGCTGCTGTGATAGATTCTTTGATCGGAAGAAAATGAGCCACTTTAGTGAGCTTGTCGATGACAACGAAGATAGCATCATTGCCACGCTTGGACTTGGGAAATCCAGTCATGAAGTCCATCTCAATATGATCAAACTTCCATTCTAGAATGGCAAGAGGTTGGAGGAGACCAGCTGGTCGTTGGTGTTCTGCTTTCACTCTTCTGTAGACATCACATTCATTCACGAACTGAGCAATCTCGCGCTTCATTCGAGTCCACCAATACAACTGCTTGAGGTCATGGTACATCTTTGTACTCCCAGGATGAATAGAAATGAGTGAATTGTGAGCCTCGTTCATAATGACTTTATGAAGGTCACCTTTAGGAACAACAATGCGATCCTTGAAGAATAGAGTATCTTTGTCATCAAGACGATATCACTTGTACTTGCGTTGGCTCTTGGCAATCCCAATCTTCACCTTCTTCACCATAGCATCAAGAAGTTGAGCCTCACGAATCTGATCTTCCAAAGTAGGAGAGACTTGGAGGTTGGCAAGGAATCCTTGAGGAACAACTTGGAGATTAAGTTTGCGGAAAGCTTCACAAAGATCCGGTTGGAAGGGCTTGAGAATCAAACTGTTGCAGTAAGCCTTCCTGCTCAAAGTGTCAGCAATGACATTGGCCTTGCCTGGAGTATATTCAATACTCGGATTATACTCTTGAATCATTTCGACCCAACGAGTCTGCCTGAGGTTGAGGTTGGGCTGAGTGAAGATGTACTTGAGACTCTTATGATCAGTGAAGATGTCCACTTTCCTTCCCAACAAGAGATGTCTCCATGTTAAAAGAGCATGGACAACTGCCGCCAACTCGAGGTCATGAGTGGGGTAGTTCTTTTCGTTGGGCTTCAACTGGCGAGAGGTATAGGCCACAACTTCCTTCTCTTGCATTAACACAACACCAAGACTTGCAAGGAAGCATCACAGAAAACCTCAAATGGTTTGGATTCATTAGGAGGAGTCAGAACTGGAGCTGTGACTAACTTATCTTTGAGGGTGTTGAAAGCTATGTCACATTCAGGCGTCCAGACATACTTCACATGCTTCTTCTGGAGGCTGGAAAGAGGCTTCGCGATCTTAGAGAAATTCTCAATGAACCTTCGACAATAGCTTGCGAGCCCAAGGAAGTTGCGGAGTTGCTTCACATTCCGAGGTGGTTCCCAATTCACAATTGCAGACACCTTCTCAGGATTAACAGCTATGCCCTTGGCGGAGATGATATGCCCAAGGTAGAGAACCTCATTGAGCCAAAACTCGCACTTTGAAAACTTCGCATAGAACTGATGTTCTCTGAGTTTGTCCAACACCAATCTCAAGTGCTTGGCATGATCCTCTTTGTTCTTGGAAAAGACCAAAATGTCATCGAGATAGACCAAGACGAAGTCATTTGTGTAGGGGTTGAAGATGAAGTTCATCATGCGAGAGAACGTTGGAGGAGCGTTGACAAGGCCGAAAGACATGATAATGTATTCATAGGAACCATAGCTTGTTCTGAATGCTGTCTTGGGGATATCTTGTTCACGAATGCGAATCTGATGATAGCCCATACGGAGGTCAAGCTTGGAGAATACTTGAGCACCTTTGAGTTGTTCGAAAAGCTCATTGATGTTGGGAAGTGGGTACTTGTTCTTTATGGTCTTCTTGTTCAATGGATGGTAGTCGAGACAAAGTCGGTCCGTGCCATCCTTCTTCTTGACAAAAAGAACACCACAACCCCAAGGAGAACTTGGTCGGATCAAACCCATACGCTCTTGTATATCGAGTTGTTTCTTCAACTCCTTCAACTCTTCTGGCCCAAGCTTGTAAGGATGTTTGCAAACAGGTTCCGTGTCAGGCTCAAGATCAATGACGAATTCAACTGGCCGGTGAGGAGGCATTCCTGGAAGCTCTTCTGGAAAGACGTCTTGATATTCACAAACAACTGGAATCTGAGAGATGGCATTCAACTCGCCCTTCTCATTGAGAGAAAACAGTCGAATGGTATCATCACGAGCGGCAAAGACGATCACATCCTCAGACGAGTGTGTTAATTGAATCTGCCTGGCAGCACAATCAAGCCGAGCCTTGTTCTTAGAAAGCCAGTCCATGCCGAGAATTATATCAATATTCGAGTCACCAAGAACAATTGGAGAGGACAAAAATTTGTAGTCGCCCATCTCGATTGACACATCAGGAGCTATCATGCTAGATCTCAAACGTTTACCCGGAGAAATGACAGCCATGGGTTTAGCCAAAAGTGAAGTATTGAAGTCATGTTTGGAAAAAACGGTCTTGACATGAAACAATGCGAAGCACCAGTATCAAAAAGAACTCTTGCAGGAATAGAGTTAACTGGAAGGTTACCCATGATCACTTCTGAAGAGTCCTCTGCCTGAGTTGCGTTCATCAAGTTGACCTTAGCATGCTTGGGATTATGCTTGACCACTGCATTGCTGGCAGATCTCACAGCAGGAGGAGGCGGAAGACGCCTCTGGTTGAAGCATTTGTTTGCATAGTGACCCTTCTGCTGACACTTGTTGCACGTAACCTCTGAGAGCGGCCAGTGATACGGAGCACTTGACCTTGGAGCATGAGACGAAGTTTTGTTCTGAAAGCCTGGGGTGGGGGGGTGGGAAGATCCATTGCCACCTTTGCTCTTCTGGTGATAAGGCTGACGGAACGGAGGAGGAGGCAACCAGTACTTTTGCTGCTTAGCTGCCACTTGAGTTGAAGAAGGAGTTGCATCCCTGACTCTCTTCTTGGAAGCATCGCACTTGAGCTGAGCAGCCTCTTGCTTTAATGCCATGTTGTAGAACTCATCATACTTTTTCGGCTCAAAAAGCATGAGGGCTAGTTGCAGATCTTCTCTGAGGCCACCTCTGAACTGATAAATCATGCTCTCTCGTCAGGGACGTCTTGCTTGGCAAAGCGAGCGAGCTTCTGGAACATGATGTTGTATTGGTAAATAGACAAGCTGCCTTGCTTCAGATTGTGGAACTCCTCACGCTTACTCTCAACAACACTCTGAGGAATGTGGTGAGCTTTGAAGTCTTGGCGGAAATCATCCCAGGTAATCACACGACCTCCTCTGGAATCTTTGTATTGTTGATACCACTCAGTAGCTTGGTCTTTGAGTTGGAATGAGGCAAACTTGACAAAGTCCTCAGGCCTGACGTTGCTGCACTCAAAATGTTTGCGGATATCCACGAGCCAATCATCAGCGTCTATGGCCTCGACACAGTTACTGAAGGTCTTCGGCTGGTTTGCGAGGAACTGGTTGAGGGTAGCAAACTGAGTTTGATTGTTGCCATGGCCTTGATTTCCTTGTTTGCGCTCTTGCAAGAGTTGCATAATCAACTACGTGTTGGTGCTGGTAGCGGCCATCACAGCTTGCCATGCCTCCGGAGGTGGAGGTGGTGGCGGAGGTTCCGGATTTTGACGCATTGGAGGAGCCATCCTGAAGAGGGTGACATCCGTTAGCATCTTGAAAGACATATATTCAAGCTGAATCAAATGGATCAAAATTGCAACATATAGCCTTAACACTCGAACAAGAATGAACGAATGAATTCCAAATTAAATGGTCACACTTCCATAAATTTAGAAGCCACTTAGATAGAGGTAGATGAATAAACAACAAGGTACGGACATGAACAAATACTTGGTAAGGATTACCCAATCACAAACCAAATATTTGCGGAAGAAATACTAGAGCTACATGAATTCCCACCTATGAAACTCCCGAAATTTTCCGGTTATGCAATCAGGTGTTGGGGATACAGGGGAAGCATAATATCTCACCCAAAACTAGCAAATCCTACATCCAGCTGTATCCATCCTTCAACACATAACCAATAAACCTTCGGAAATCATTTACCTCAACCTTTGAAAAGCATTAGTTATACGAGTTATGGCAATACTCCCGAACTCCCGCCCCAGTACTAGGTGGCGTCGAGGTTATCTCACCAACAACTGCATAAAAGAGATTTTCGATGTCGGCGAAACTCAAGTATTCCAGAACTGCAACGATAAAATTGTGACGACAACACCTCCGAGCTCAACTCCCCGGGACACTGCCACAACCCCTAAATGTCAGGGGGCACCAAGAACAATGTTCTGTCACAAAACCATCGGAACGAGTCCAAGATACCTGCGTGATCCTAAAAAAAAATTAGTGAAGTTTGAGAAGAGAAGAGTCAAAACTCTACATCAGGATGCCTCACCAGAGCGACGAAGGGACTGAGGATTAAAAAGAATCCTACTCTCCGATATATATAATCCTAAAAGACTCAAAACATTTTTCTAGACTCAACAACGCCAGTGATTCGATCAAGCAGGGGGCTCCTAAGTCGGGGAAGGCTCTGATTACCAACTTGTAACACCCATGATGCGGCTATATCTCCCACATGTCGGAGCACGACTTAGAGGCATAACCGCATTGTAGGCATGTCGCAAGAGGGGTAATCCTCACACATCCCATGTACTGAATAAGAAAGAGGTACAGAGTTGGCTTACAATTGCCACTTCACACAATACATAAATATAGCATTACATCATCCAGATACAATCAAGGTCCGACTACGGAACCAAAATAAAGACAACCCTAAATGCGAAAGATCCCCGATCGCCCCAACTGGGCTCCACTACTGATCATCTAGAAAGGAAACGTAGTAACGTCCTGAGTCCTCGTCGAACTCCCACTTGATTTCAGTCGCATCCCCTGAAATGGTATCATCGGCACCTGCATCTGGTTTTGGAAGTAACCTACAAACTTCTCCGACTTGGGGTAAGCTTGATCCTCGTAAGCGTACTCAACGGGTTCCTCGATCACGTACTCGTCTCCCAGTTCTACCCAAAGAAAGAACACAAGCAAATGGAACCACGATCAACCACGGTGCAATGCGCAAGCAACATGATGCAAAACATGGCATGATATGCGGGATGTGATATGCAATGCATATGCATGCTCTGAAAGGAAAAGATTAAACCAGGCCTCAACTTGGCAAACCAAGAGTGCCACTGGAAAGATGAGTTGATTTCGGTCGTAATCGATATAAAGATCACCGGAATTGGATGCACGGTTTGCAAATGGCAAGCAAAACAATAATGGCATAATCCTGCGATTAACAGCACGATGCCATCTAGAATGTAACAAGAAACTAAGCTACTGCACTCTAACATAACAACAAAGCACATGGCAGTGATCCACTCAAGATGCTTGACAAAAGATGAACACTAAGCTATGGCTAAATCACACAATAGCAGGTTCAAACAAGCATGGCAAAAGAGCAAAAGTTATCAGGTTCACAGACTTGGTGAAAAATAACAACATGACAGGATTTAACATCATGAGGCAATGTTTAGAGAAAGATAACATAGCAAGTTTCGTTAACAGATTCAGACTTAGCAGAAAACTGGACATGGCAAAAACAGAGTTACGTAGGCATGTTTGCGAGCTCGATGCACTCACCACAAGGCATTGCATGACAAACTAAGCATACACCTAGCAAGAAGACATGTTCAAGAAGCTAACCATGGCAAGAACACTCTCATAGCATGCATGGATCAACTACAACAACCTCGGCAAAATTGATTAACACGTAAACAATCTGCCAGGAACATTTTATAGCAAAAGTAGAGCAAGATTGAGTCATGCTAGGGTACTCCATAATTGGAAAAAAATACATGGATGGATATAACATAACAATATATCAAAAACATCCTTACTGAACATGCTCAAAAGAGGCATGGACCACTCTGTAGCAACATGAATACATGGCATAAAAATAACATGAGGGAAATGACTTGGAAGAATTCTAAGTCCCTGAAATCAGCAACATCACGAGAGCTACTTTGCATGCTTGTGCAAGTCACCACAATGATCACAAAAATACATGGCATACACCCCTGTAAAGATGGCATGGCATAGCCCAAAACACATGTAGGGCTCAAGTTCATAGGAGGCACACATTAAACATGGCAAAAATGACAAATGTCCATAATCTGTTAAGAAACAGAAACTAACATTATATAGCACTCTTGCAACAGCATTTAGGACATCAAGATGGACTCAAACAAGCATGGTGTAATGGAATGAAATGAAGAGCACATCCTGACGAACAATTTGATATATCACACACGCAAAACGGAGCTACGGATGATGAGTTATGATGCAATGAACAGAGCTATAAAAAATATGCAGAAAAGACTTAGAGGAAAACGGGTCAACCCTAGGGTTTGCTCAAAATCCATATCTGGATCGGGGCGCGGGCTTCGAGGCAGCCGGAGCTCCGCTGGAGTAGAGGGACGGGTGGCCAGAGTTGAAGTCGGGGCGCCGGCGAGGAGGGACGGGACGGCCGGCGCTCGCCGGATCCGGTGGAGGCGGCGCAGATGGCGAAGCGGCGGGCGGCGGCGGTTGCCCGGCAAGGCGGCGGCTGGACGAGGTCACCGGCGAGGACAGCTGCGGCGGCGCCGGGCGGCTGCAGGCGGCGGGGTGCGCGGGGGCTTGGGGGGCGACCCGGGCGCGGGCTGCGCCACGTGGCGGCTGCGGGTTGGTCCTGGCGGTGGTGCGGACACGTCCGGCTGTCTCGGACGTGTCCGGCAGCGGCGGGTGGAGAAAACTAGGGTTTGGATTGCGGGAAATTCGGAGGGGGGCACCTATTTATAGATTCTGGGAGTTAGGAGAGTCCAAATGAGGTGCAGTTTTCGGCCACGCGATCGTGATCGAACGGCCAAGAGGATGGAGGGGTTTGGATGGGTTTTGGGCCACTTTGGAGGGGTGTTGGGCTGCTACACACACGAGGCCTTTACGGTTCCTCGGTTAACCGTTGGAGTACCAAACGGACTCCAAATGGCACGAAACTTGACAGGCGGTCTACCGGTAGTGAACCAAGGCCGGTTGGAAAATCTCGGTCCAATCCGAGAACGTTTAACACCCGCACACGAAAAGAGGCAAAAGGGGACGCCGGAGGACATAGGAGTGCCGGAATGCAAAACGGACAACGGGGAAAATGCTCGGATGCATGAGACGAACACGTATGCAAATGCGATGCACATGATGACATGATATGAGATGCATGACATGGACAACATACAAAACAAAAACAAAACCCATCCATGAGGGAATATCGTAACTTAGAGCCGAAAATGGCAAGAGTTGGAGTACAAATATGGCGAGTTACATACGGGGCGTTACACTTTGCATAAGGAGGCATTTTCAAGATATCAGTCAAACAAGTACGCAAAAAGACTTGCCTCAGCATTTCAGCAAAGCGTTCAAATTCTTCATCATCAGTATTTTTAGTTGACTTGGGTGGAAAAGTGAAAGTGCAACTATCCCTGGGTGGTTTTGGTAATTCCTAACAACATATAGCTCATTGAGCTAATGCTACTTGAAGATAAATATTTCAGGAAAAGCTCAATGATTGGCATGGCAAGGATTAGAAAGTGGTGATACGTCTCCAACGTATCTATAATTTTTTATTATTCCATGCTATTATATTATCAACCTTGCTTAAGCTAGACCATCTTCATCCTAGGCCTCCTACGGATTGATAAACCTTAGGTCATCCACTTGAGGGAAATTTGCTACTGTCCTACAAACCTCTGCACTTGGAGGCCCAACAACGTCTACAAGAAGAAGGTTGTGTAGTAGACATCAAGCTCTTTTGTGGCGCCGTTGCCTAGGAGGTGAGTGCTTGAAGGTATATCTTTAGATCTTGCAATCGAGTCTTTTAGTTTCTTGTTTTATCACTAGTTTAGTTTAAGAAAATTACAAAAAATATGGAATTAAGTTTGCCTCATACGCTTCATCTTTTTAATATCTTTCGTGAGTATGATGGAAAGGAAAATTGTGCCAAAGTGTTAGAAGAAGAATGCATTAAAATGTTTGGAAATAAATCTTAGAATGATGAGCATGATTGCAAGGTTGTTAGTATGAACTCCTTGAATATCCATGGTACTAATGATGATTGCACTAGTTATGATGAAAATGTCTCCTATAAACATGTCAATTTTTGTGGAGTGCATTGGGTTTGTAAGTACACACTAAATATGGAAGATAGATATTGCAAGAGCATAAGTACTTAAGAAACTAAATTGTTGCAAGAAAGGCTAGATGATTGTGCTGAAAATTTAAATTTTCTTGGCCATACTTGTGAGCTCTGCAATGAATGTGGTCATTTAACCATCCGATGCAAATTGTTTCATGATCTAATCGTTTCCAAAAATTGTGATGACTAGATTTCTCTTGCACATCATAATGAACTTAGTTTGCTTATGGGTTACGAAGAAATGAAAGGTATAACTAACTATATTCCAAAATTTGCCCTTGATAGAGTTCTTCATTTTGATCTAGAGGAAATTTATATGTATTGTGTGGTGAATTGTATTGAAAATCCTTATATTGCCAACTACATAAAGAAAAGAAAACAAATAGAAGATGAAGAGAATACTAATGAAAGGGAAGAGACTTCCCAATACCCTCCTATTATTTCTTATGATGAATCAGGTAACGAGGAGGAGCCTTCTATTCAACCAATCTCATTAATAAGGAGCTCCAAAAAGAGGATTGAACCCACACATGATGTGGTGAAGAAGAAGAAAAGGAAAAGGAAGAGAGGTAAAAAGATATCTCTCCCAAATAATGCTGATCCTATTACTATTGTGCCTCATGAAAATATAATTGTGGAAGATAATGATACTTCTTATGATCTTGAAAATCTTTTTGGCACTTGCTTGGAAGAATATGATAATTGCTATACTATTGGTGCTATCCATACTATTGATGATGAGAGCGATTATGCTTATGATATGAAAAGGCCCAAGCTTGGGGATGCTATGTTTGAAGAAGATGATGTTTTTGAGAATATATTTGCTGCAATTAACGTTTTTCCCAAGCTTGGGGATTCTACGTTTAATGAAGATGATATTTTTAGTCTCCCAAGTTTTGATATGCAAATTTATAATGATGATAGCATGCCTCCTACCTATGATGATTATTGTGATGATACTTATGCTATAAAAAGTAGTGATTATATTTATAGAACTTGTCATGATTATGATTACCCCTTTTATGAACATTACTCTTTTAATGTGGAAACAATTTATAGTATTCGAGTCTCTTATGATACTCCCACTATTCCAAATGAGAAGAATTTTGCTTATGTGGAGAGTATTAAAAATTCTATGCTTGTAGATCATGAAAAGAATGATTTATGTGATGGTTATATTGTTGAATTCATTCATGATGCTACTGAAAATTATTATGAGGGAGTAATATATGCTTGTAGGAATTGCAATAATATCAAGTTTCCTCTCTATGTGCTTAAAGTTTTGAAGTTATGCTTGTTTTGCCTTCCTATGCTAGTTGATTATTGTTCCCATAAGTTGTTTGCTCACAAAATCCCTATGCATAGGAAGTGGGTTAGATTTAAATGTGCTAGTCATATTCTTCATCATGCTCTCTTTATGTTACAATTCTTATCTTTTATGTGAGCATCATTGAAATCATCATGCCTAGCTAGGGGCGTTAAACGATAGCGCTTGTTGGGAGGCAACCCAACTTTATTTTTGTTCCTTGATTTTTGCTCCTGTTTAGCAATAAATAATTTATCTAGCCTATGTTATTATTGATATTTTATGTTTTAATTAGTGTTTGTGCCAAGTAGAACCTTTGGGAAGACTAGGGGAAAGTCTTTGCGATCATGCTGTAAAAAAACAGAAACTTTAGCGCTCACGAGAATTGCTGCCAGTTTTTATTGGAGAGTGATATTTAGTTAATTAGTTTTGAAGATGATTAATAGATAAATTCCTCACGTCCAGAAATTTATTTAAGAATTTTATGAGTTCCAGAAGTATACGTTTGATTCAGATTACTACAGACGGTTCTGTTTTTTACAGATTCTGTTTTTCGTGTGTTGTTTGCTTATTTTGATGAATCTATGGCTAGTAAAAGAGTTTATAAACCATAGAGAAGTTGGAATACAGTAGGTTTAACACCAATATAAATAAAGAATGAGTTCATTACAGTACCTTGAAGTGGTGATTTATTTTCTTATACTAACGGAGCTTACGAGTTTTCTGTTAAGTTTTGTGATGTGAAGTTTTCAAGTTTTGGGTAAAGATTCGATGGACTATGGAATAAGGAGTGGCAAGAGCCTAAGATTGGGGATGCCCAAGGCACCCCAAGGTAATATTCAAGGACAACCAAAAGCCTCAGCTTGGGGATGCCCCGGAAGGCATCCCCTCTTCCGTCTTCGTTCATCGGTAACTTTACTTGGAGCTATATTTTTATTCACCACATGATATGTGTTTTGCTTGGAGCGTCATTTTATTTTATTTAGTTTTGCTTTCTGTTTGAATAAAATATCAAGATCTGAAATTCTTAAATGTTAGAGAGTCTTCACATAGTTGCATAATTATTTGACTATTCATTGATCTTCACTTATATCTTTCGGAGTAGTTTGTCATTTGCTCTAGTACTTCACTTATATCTTTTAGGGCACGGTGGTGGTTTTATTTTGTAGAAATATATGAACTCTCATGATTCACTTATATTATTTTGAGAGTCTTTAGAACAGCATGGTACTTTGCTTTGGTTATGAAATTAGTCCTAATATGATGGGCATCCAAGAGGGATATAATAAAAACTTTCATATAAGTGCATTGAATACTAAGAGAAGTTTGATACTTGATGATTGTTTTGAGATATGGAGATAGTGATATCAAAGTTGTGCTAGTTGGGTAGTTGTTAATTTGAGGAATACTTGTGTTGAAGTTTGCAAGTCCCGTAGCATGCACATATGGTAAACGTTGTGTAACAAATTTGAAACATGAGGTGTTATTTGATTGTCTTCCTTATGAGTGGCGGTCGGGGACGAGCGATGGTCTTTTCCTACCAATCTACCCCCCTAGGAGCATGCGCGTAGTGCTTGGTTTTTGATGACTTCTAGATTTTTGCAATAAGTATGAGTCCTTTATTACTAATGTTGAGTCCATGGATTATACGCACTCTTACCCTTCCATCATTGCTAGCCTCTTCGGTACCGTGCATTGCCCTTTCTCACATTGAGAGTTGGTGCAAACTTCGCCGGTGCATCCAAACCCCGTGATATGATACGCTCTTTCACACATAAACCTCCTTATATCTTCCTCAAAACAGCCACCATACCTACCTATTATGGCATTTCCATAGCCATTCCGAGATATATTGCCATGCAACTTTCCACCATTCCGTTTATCATGACACATTCATCATTGTCATATTGCTTAGCATGATCATGTAGTTGACATCGTATTTGTGGCAAGGCCACCATGCATAATTCATCATACATGTCACTCTTGATTCATTCTCATCCCGGTACACCGCCGGAGGCATTCATATAGAGTCATACTTTGTTCTATTATCGAGTTGTAATCTTTGAGTTGTAAATAAATAGAAGTGTGATTATCATCATTAATAGAGCATTGTCCCCAAAAAAATAGAAAGGCCAAATAAAAAAGGAAAGGCCAAATAAAAAAAGAGAAAGGCCAAATAAAAAAGGGACAATGCTACTATCCTTTGCCACACTTGTGCTTCAAAGTAGCACCATGATCTTCATGATAGAGAGTCTCTTGTTTTGTCACTTTCATTTACTAGTGGGAATTTTTCATTATAGAACTTGGCTTGTATATTCCAACAATGGGCCTCCTCAAGTGCCCTAGGTCTTCGTGAGCAAGCAAGTTGGATGCACACCCAATTAGTTTCTTTTGTTGAGCTTCCATACATTTATAGCTCTAGTGCATCCGTTGCATGGCAATCCCTACTCCTTGCATTAACATCAATCGATGGGCATCTCCATAGCCCATTGATTAGCCTCGTTGATGTGAGACTTTCTCCTTTTCTTGTCTTCTCCACATAACCCCCCTCATCATATTCTATTCCACCCAAAGTGCTATATCCATGGCTCGCGCTCATATATTGCGTGAAAGTTTATAGGTTTGAGACTACTAAAGTATAAAACAATTGCTTGGCTTGTCATTGGGGTTGTGCATGATGAGAGCATTCTTGTGTGACGAAAATGGAGCATGACTAAACTATATGATTTTGTAGGGATGAACTTTCTTTGGCCATGTTATTTTGAGAAGACATGATTGCTTAGTTAGTATGCTTGAAGTATTATTATTTCTATGTCAATATTAAACTTTTGTCTTGAATCTTATGGATCTGAATATTCTTGCCACAATAAAGAATAATTACTTAGAGAAATATGTTAGGTAGGATTCCACATCAAAAATTCTGTTTTTATCATTTACCTACTCGAGGACGAGCAGGAATTAAGCTTGGGGATGCTGATACGTCTCCAACATATCTGTAATTTTTTATTGTTCCATGCTATTATATTATCAACCTTGGATGTTTTATATGCATTTATATGCTATTTTATATGATTTTTGGGACTAACCTATTAACTTAGAGCCCAGTGCCAGTTTCTGTTTTTTCCTTGTTTTAGAGTATCGCAGAAAAGGAAAATCAAACGGAGTCCAATTGACCTGAAACTTCACGGAACTTATTTTTGGAAGGAAAGCAACCCAGGAGACTTGGAGTCCACGTAAGGGAAGCAACGAGGAAGCCACGAGGCAAGGGGCGTGCCCTCCACCCTCGTGGGCCCCTCGTGGCTCCCCTAACGTACTTCTTCCTCCTATATATCTCCATATACCCTAAAACGATCGGGGAGCACAATAGATCGGGATTTCCGCCGACAGAAGCCTCTGTAGCCACCAAAAACCAATCTAGACCCGTTTCGGCACCCTGCCGGAGGGGGAATCCCTCTCTGGTGACCATCTTCATCATCCCGGTGCTCTCCATGACGAGGAGGGAGTAGTTCTCCCTCGGGGCTGAGGGTATGTACCAGTAGTTATGTGTTTGATCTCTCTCTCTCTCTCGTGTTCTTGAGGTGGTATGATCTTGATGTATCGCGAGCTTTGCTATTATAGTTGGATCTTATGGTGTTTTCTCCCCCCTCTACTCTCTTGTAATGGATTGAGTTTTCCCTTTGAAGTTATCTTATCGGATTGAGTCTTTAAGGATTTGAGAACACTTGATGTATGTCTTGCATGGGATACCCGTGGTGACAATGGGGTATTCTATTGATCCACTTGATGTATGTTTTGGTGATCAACTTGAGGGTTCTGCCCATGAACCTATGCATAGGGGTTGGCACACGTTTTCGTCTTGACTCTCCGGTAGAAACTTTGGGGCACTCTTTGAGGTTCTATGTGTTGGTTGAATAGATGAATCTGAGATTGTGTGATGCATATCGTATAATCATACCCACGGATACTTGAGGTGATATTGGAGTATCTAGGTGACATTAGGGTTTTGGTTGATTTGTGTCTTAAGGTGTTATTCTAGTATGAACTCTAGGACTGTTTGTGACACTTATAGGAATAGCCCAACGGATTGATTGGAAAGAATAACTTTGAGGTGGTTTCGTACCCTACCATAATCTCTTCGTTTGTTCTCCGCTGTTAGTGACTTTGGAGTGACTCTTTGTTGCATGTTGAGGGATAGTTATGTGATCCAATTATGTTATTATTGTTGAGAGGACTTGCACTAGTGAAAGTATGAACCCTAGGCCTTGTTTCCTAGCATTGCAATACCGTTTGTGCTCACTTTTATCATTAGTTACCTTGCTGTTTTTATATTTTCAGATTACAAAAACCTTTGTCTACCATCCATATACCACTTGTATCACCATCTCTTCGCCGAACTAGTGCACCTATACAATGTACCATTATATTGGGTGTGTTGGGACACAAGAGACTCTTTGTTATTTGGTTGCAGGGTTGCTTGAGAGAGACCATCTTCATCCTACGCCTCCTACGGATTGATAAACCTTAGGTCATCCACTTGAGGGAAATTTGCTACTGTCCTACAAACCTCTGTACTTGGAGGCCCAACAACGTCTACAAGAAGAAGGTTGTGTAGTAGACATCAAGTGGACCCCTCAAAATGCTAAGGACAAAAGGATTGGCTCAAGCTCAAAGCATAAGACTCTACATTTAATTTTTTAGTGATCCAAGATCACATTGAGTCCATAGGAAAAACTAATACTATTAAGAGGGGGTGAGGTGTTGCTTAATGAGGTTCTTGCTCAAAGTGCTTAGTGATATGCTCCACAACCCTCAACCACTTTCTCATATCCAAATATATCCCAAACCAAAAGTCAAACTCGGCCCCACCGATTTGACCTATCCGGCGCCACCGAGTTCACTTGACATAGCCACTGCCACAAACCCTAGTCTTTTCGGTCCTACCGATAGGGATCTCGGTCTCACCGAGATGGGATTGTAATCTCTCTGTTTCCCTTCATAACGTTTCAGTCCAACTGAGATGAGCGATCGGTCCCATCGAGATTGCAACGCAAACTCTGTGTTTCCCTTTCGTAACGTTTCGGTCCTACCGAGAGAGCGAATCGGTCCCACCGAGATTGCCTGACCAACTCTCTGGTTAGTCTATTACCAAAATCAGTCTCACCGAGTTTGTGTAATTGGTCTCACCGAGATTACGTTATGCCCTAACCCTAATGATATCGGTCCCACTGAGTTGACATGTCGGTCCCACCGAAAACCCTAACTGTCACATTATGAAGTAAATCGGTCTGACCGAGTTTTATGATTCGGTCCCACCGAGTTTGGTGATTTGTGTGTAACGGTTAGATTTTGTGTGGAGGCTATATACCCCTTCACCCACTCTTCATTCATGGAGAGAGCCATCAGAACATGCCTACACTTCCAACATACATTTTCTGAGAGAGAACCACCTACACTTGTGTTGAGGTCAAGATACTTCATTCCAACCACATAAATCTTGATCTCTAGCCTTCCCCAAGTTGCTTTCCACTCAAATAATCTTTTCACCAAATCCTATCCTATGAGAGAGTTGAGTGTTGGGGAGACTATCATTTGAAGCACAAGAGCAAGGAGTTCATCATCAACACACCATTTGTTACCTCTTGGAGAGTGGTGTCTCCTAGATTGGTTAGGTGTCACTTGGGAGCCTCCATCAAGATTGTGGAGTTGAACCAAGGAGTTTGTACGGGCAAGGAGATCACCTACTTCGTGAAGATCTACCCTAGTGAGGCAAGTCCTTCATGGGTGATGGCCATGGTGGGATAGACAAGGTTGCTTCTTCGTGGACCCTTTGTGGGTGGAGCCCTCCATGGACTCGCGCAACCGTTACCCTTCGTGGGTTGAAGTCTCCATCAACATGGATGTACGATAGCACCACCTATCGGAACCACACCAAATATCTCCATGTCTACATTGCTTTTGCTCCCTCAAAACTCCTCCATTTACCTTCATATGCAATTGTTTTACATTCCGCTGCTATACTCTTAGAATTGCATGTGTAGGTTGTTTGCTTGACTTGTGCTAAGTTGCTAAAATCTTCCAAGAATTAAAACTGGGAAAAGGCTAGATTTTTATTTGGTAAAGTAGTCTAATCACCCCCCCTCTAGACATACTTTCGATCCTACAAAAGGCATAGGTTTTTGAACCCACGGTTCTCTTTCTTTACCGTGTTTTTTAGCAACAAAGTCTCTTTTATCATATCTTTTATTTTTAGGTTGTGGGTTATCAAGATCAATAGGTGGTTCTATCTCAACATCATTATTTGGTTCTTTATCATTGGTTGGTTGAGAGTCTTCATGAACCTCATCATTAACTTTTTCATTATCATTAGGTGAGTGTTCATTGCCAAATTGAGTTTCAGCATCTGAGATAGAAACTTCATTTTGATTATCAGGAAGTTTTTCTATTTCAGGTTCACTAGAAGTGTGCAAAGTCCTATCATTTTTCTTTTTCTTTTTCTTCCTAGAAGGACTAGGTGCACTAATGTTAGCTCTTTTTGGATCTTGTTCTATTCTTTTAGGGTGTCCCTTAGGATAAAGTGGTTCTTGAGTCATTTTACCTCCTCTAGTTGCAACTCTAACAACAAAGTCATGCATATTATGATTCATTTCATCAAGCAATTCCCTTTGAGATTTAGCAACTTGTTCTAATTGAGTTTGAACCATAGAAGCATGTTTTCCAACACCTCTAACATCATTTGATATTCTAAATAACAAGTCACTCAAGCGAGCAATCATATCAGAATTATATTTCAATTGTTCCATAACATTTGCATTGAAGTGATCTTGCTTTCTAATGTAGTTTTCAAACTCATAAAGGCATTGACTAGGATGCATATTGTGAGGATTATCATTATCATTGAACTTCATAAGAGAATTTACCTCTACCACCTTAGGAAGTGGTGGTGTATTAAGCCCATGTATTTCTTCAATAGGAGGTAAATTTTTAACATCCTCGGCTTCAATACCTTTTTCCTTCATAGATTTCTTTGCCTCTTGCATATCTTCGGGACTGAGATATAATATACCCCTCTTCTTTGGAGTGGGTTTAGGCGGTGGTTCAGGAATAGTCCAATCATCATAATTTTTCAATATGTTATTTAATAATTCTTTAGCTTGACCAACAGTTCGTTCCCTAAAAACACAACCAACACAACTATCTAGGAAGTCCCTAGAAGCATCGGTTAGTCCATTATAGAAGATATCAAGTATTTCATTTTTCTTAAGAGGATGATCAGGCAAATCATTAAGTAACTGGCAAAGCCTCCCCCAAGCTTGTGGGATACTCTCTTCTTTAGTTTGAGCAAACTTAAATATTTACTATAAGGCAGCTTGTTTCATATGAGCAAGAAAATATTTTTCAGAGAAGTAATAAATCATATCCTGGGGACTACGCACACAACCAGGAGCAAGAGTATTGTACCAAGCTTTAGCATCACCCTTTAATGAGAAAGGAAATAATTTGAGAATAAAGTAATAGCGAGTTTTCTCATCATGAGTAAAAAGGGTGGCTATGTCATTCAACTTAGTAAGATGTGCCACAACAGTTTCAGTTTCATAACCATGGAAAGGATCAGATTCAACCAGAGTAATTAGCTCTGGGTCGACAGAGAATTCATAATCCTTGTCATCAATAAAGATAGGTGAAGTAGCAAACTTAGGATCACATTTCATTCTAGCATTAAGAGATTTTTCCTTATACTTGTGTAGTAATTTCTCTAGATCATCTCTATCATTGCAAGCAAGAATATCTCTAGTTGCTTCTTCACTCATAACATAACCTTCTAGTACCTTAGGAAATTCATATCTAGGAAGGCTAGTTCTAGTAGGTGTTTCAGGATTTTCAGTTTCAAGCTCATCATTATATTCAACAACATTATGTTGTATAACTCTAGCAATTTGTTTATCAAGAAATTCACCAAGTGGCACATCATCATTATCAAGCAAGGTACTAGTATCATCATAAGCATCATTCATAGTAGAAGTAGCATCATCAATAACTTGCGACATGTCAGAATTAATAGCATGTGGTGGTGTTGCAAGTTTATTCATAATAGAAGGTGAATCTAAAGCAGAACTGGATGGCACTTCCTTACCCCCCCCCCTTGTCCTTGAGGGAAATATCTTAGTCTTAGGATCCTTCAGATACTTCGTAGTGATAATATGATAATAATCCCAAGTGACTCAACAAATATGGTTATGCTCCCCAGCAACGGCGCCAGAAAAAGGTCTTGATAACCCACAAGTACAGGGGATCGCAACAGTTTTCCAGGGTAGAGTATTCAACCCAAATTTATAGATTCGACACAAGGGGGGCAAAGAGTATTTGAAGGTATTAGCAGTTGAGTTGTCAATTCAATCACACTTGGAGATTAATTATCTGCAGCAAAGTGATCAGTAGCAAAGTAGTTTGATAGTTTTGATAGTAGTGATAGCAGCAATAGTAATAGTAACAGTGATAGCAATAATTTCGTAGCAAACGTAACAGTGATGATAGTAGTAGTAACTTAGCATAAACAATACTCCCTCCGTTCGGAATTACTTGTCGCAGAAATGGATGTATCTAGACGTATTTTAGTTCTAGATACATCCATATCCGAGACAAGTAATTTCGAACGGAGGGAGTGTAAGATAAATTCGTAGGCATTGGATCAGTGAATGCTACCTCTTGAGCACTTGCGTTGGTTTTCCCTTGAAGAGGAAAGGGTGGTGCAGCAAAGTAGCGTAAGTATTTCCCTCGGTTTTTGAGAACCAAGGTATCAATCCAGTAGGAGGCTATGCGCCAGTCCCTCGCACCTACACAAAACAAATAAATCCTTGCAACCAATGCGATAAGGGGTTGTCAATCCCTACACGGTCACTTACGAGAGTGAGATCTGATAGAGATGATAAGATAATAGTTTTGGTATTTTTATGATAAAGATGCAAAGTAAAATAAAAGGCAATGAAAATAACGAAGTGTTGGAAGATAAATATGATAGAAGATAGACCCGGGGGCCATAGGTTTCACTAGTGGCTTCTCTCAAGAGCATAAGTATTTTACGGTGGGTGAACAAATTACTGTTGAGCAATTGACAGAATTGAGCATAGTTATGAGAATATCTAGGTATGATCATGTATATAGGCATCACGTCCGAGACAAGTAGACCGACTCCTGCCTGCATCTACTACTATTACTCCACACATCGACCGCTATCCAGCATGCATCTAGAGTATTAAGTTCAAGAGAACAGAGTGACGCTTTAAGAAAGATGACATGATGTAGAGGGATAAACTCATGCAATATGATGAAAACCCCATCTTGTTATCCTCGATGGCAACAATACAATACGTGCCTTGTTGCCCCTACTCGCACTGGGAAAGGACACCGCAAGATTGAACCCAAAGCTAAGCACTTCTACCATTGCAAGAAAGATCAATCTAGTTGGCCAAACCAACTGATAATTCGAAGAGACTTGCAAAGATAACCAATCATACATAAAAGAATTCAGAGAAGATTCAAATATTGTTCATAGATAAACTTGATCATAAACCCACAATTCATCGGTCTCAACAAACACACCGCAAAAGAAGATTACATCGAATAGATCTCCACGAGAGAGGGGGAGAACTTTGTATTGAGATCCAAAAAGAGAGAAGAAGCCATCTAGCTAATAACTATGGACACGAAGGTCTGAGGTAAAATACTCACACTTCATCAGAGAGGCTATGGTGTTGATGTAGAAGCCCTCCGTGATCGATGCCCCCTCCGACAGAGCTCCGGAACATGCCCCAAGATGGGATCTCGTGGATACAGAAAGTCACGGCGGTGGAATTAGGGTTTTGGCTCCGTATCTGATTGTTTGAGGGTACGTAGGTATATATAGGAGGAAGAAGTACTTTGGTGGAGCTACAGGGGGGCCACAAGGGTGGAGGGCGCGCTTGGGGGGTAGGCGCGCCCCCCTACCTTGTGGCCTCCCAGTTGGTTGCTTGACGTAGGGTCCAAGTCTCCTGGATCTTGTTCGTTCCAAAGATCACGTTCCCGAAGGTTTCATTCCGTTTGGACTCCGTTTGATATTCCTTTTCTTCGAAACCCTAAAATAGGCAAAAAAAACAGCAATTCTGGGCTGGGCCTCCGGTTAGTAGGTTAGTCCCAAAAATAATATAAAAGTGGATAATAAAGCCCAATAATGTCCAAAACAGAAGATAATATAGCATGGAGCAATCAAAAAATTTAGATACGTTGGAGACGTATCAGTGACTTGTTGGATGATATTCATCATGAGACAGTTATAACCTAGGGCGATACGGCACTAGCTCCAGTTCATCGATATAATGTAGGAATGTATTCCGTAAATAGTCATATGTGCTTTATTAAAAGAACTTGCATGACATCTTTTGTCCTACCCTCCCGTGGCAGCGGGGTCCATAATGGAAACTAAGGGATATTAAGGCATCCTTTTAATAGAGAACCAGAACAAAGCATTAACACATAGTGAATACATGAACTCATCAAACTATGGTCCTCACCGAGAGTGGGCCCGGTTGTTGTCACTCCGGGGTTGTCAGATCATAATCGTAGTAGGTGACTATAACTTGCAAGATCGGATCTAGAACATGGATATAATGATGATAACATAAACGGTTCAGATCTGAAATCATGGCACCCGGACCCAAAGTGACAAGCATTAAGCATGGCAAAGTCATAGCAACATCAATCTAAGAACATAGTGAAAACTAGGGATCAGGCCCTAACAAAACTAACTCGATTACATGATGAAACTCATCCAACTCCTGACGGGCCAGCGAGCCTACGAAGGAATTACTCACTCCCGGTGGGGAGCATCATGGAATTGGCGATGGAGAAGGGTTGGTGATGACGAAGAATGAAGATCCCCCTCTCCGGAGCCCCAAATGGACTCCAGACCTGCCCTCCCGAGGAAGAACAGGGCTTGGCGGCGGCTCTGTCTCGTGGATCACAATAATTCGTTCTCCCTGATTTTTTTCTGGAAATATGTGATTTTGTAGTATCAGGGGGTTCGTCTGCGGGGACACCAGGTGGGTACAACCCACCTGGGCGTGCCAGGAGAGGGGGGCGCGCCCTGGTGGGTTGTGCCCACCCAGGGGCCCCTCTCTGGTGGGTCTTGGCTCCAGTAATTCTTATTATTGATATAAAAAATCCTGGCAAAGTTTCGTTCCATTCCAAGAACATTTATTTCTGCACAAAAACAACACCATGGTAGTTCTACTGAAAACAACGTCAATCCGGGGTTAGTTTCATGCAAATTAGAGTCCAAAACAAGAGGAAAAGCATGAGAAAAAGTAGATACGTTGGAGACGTATCAGCCACAAGGGTGGAGGGCGCCCCCCCCCCCCAACCTTGTGGGCCCCTCGGTGACCTCCTGACCTAGATCTTCCTCCTATATATACTCATATACCCCAAAAATTTCCAGGGAGCCACGAAACCACTTCTCCACCGCCGCAATCTTCTGTACCCGTGAGATCCCATCTAGGGGCCTTTTTCGGCATCCTGCCAGAGGGGGATTCGATCACGGAGGGCTTCTACATCAACACCATTGCATCTTTGATGAAGCGTGAGTAGTTTACCACAAACCTATGGGTCCATAGCTAGTAGCTAGATGGCTTCTTCTCTCTCTTTGATTCTCAATACAAAGTTCTCCTCGATGTTCTTGGAGATATATTCGATGTAATACTCTTTTGCGGTATGTTTGCCGAGATCCGATGAATTGTGGATTTATGACCAGCTTATCTATGAATATTATTTGAATCTCCTCTTAATTCTTATACGCATGATTTGATATCTTTGCAAGTCTCTTCGAACTATCGATTTGGTTTGGCCAACTAGATTGGTTTTTCTTGCAATGGGGGAAGTGCTTAGCTTTGGGTTCAATATTGCGGTGCTCGATCCTAGTGACACAAGGGGAACTTACACGTATTGTATTGTTACCATCGAGGAAAACAAGATGGGGTTTTCACCATATTGCTTGAGTTAATCCCGCTACATCATGTCATCTTACTTAATGTGTTACTCTATTCTTATGAACTTAATACTCTAGATGCAGGCAGGAGTCGGTCGATGTATGTAGTAATAGTAGTAATTGCAGAATCGTTTCGGTCTACTTGACACGGGCGTGATGCCTATGTTCATGATCATTGCCTTAGATATCGTCATAACTTTGCACTTTTCTATCAATTGCTCGGCAATAATTTGTTCACCCACCGAAATAATTCCTTTCTTGAGAGAAGCCTTTAGTGAAACCAATGGCCCCCAGGTCTATTTTCCATCATATAAGTTTCCGATCTACACTTTTAGTTTGTGGTTTACTTTCTTTGCAATCTTTTACTTTCCGTTCCATAAACCCAAAAATACCAAAAACATTACCGAAAGATCTTCCACTAGTAAAAAAGTGCATGCAATTGAAGAGATTAATGTTTTGAGTGGAAAGATGGATGAACTTATGAAATTGTTTGCTAATAAGAGTGCTCCTATTGATCGTAATTATATGCCTTTGTCTACTTTGATTGAAAACAATAATGAATCTATGGATGTGAATTTTGTTGGTAGGAACAATTCTGGTAATAACGTGTATAGAGGTAATTTTCCTAGGCCGTTTCCTAGTAATTTCTCTAATAATTATGGTAATTACTACAACAATTCTTATGGAAATTATAATAATATGCCCTCTGATTTTGAGAATAGTGTTAAAGAATTTATAAGTTCGCAAAAGAATTTCAATGCTTTGATTGAAGAAAATTTGCTTAATACTGATGATTTGGCTACGAGCGTGGATAGAATTTCTCTTGATGTTGATTCTTTGAAACTTAGATCTCTTCCACCTAAGCATGATATCAATGAGTCTCTCAAAGCCATGAGAATTTTCATTGATGAGTGCAAAGAAAGAACCGCTAGATGCATGCTAAGAAATATTGGTTTATAAAAGTGTGTTCTTCTAGTTTCCGTGAAAATAATGATGAAGATCTTAAAGTGATTGATGTGACTCCTATTGAATCTTTGTTTTCCAATGTTAATCTTGATAAAGATGGGACTGGAGATGAGTCAACTTTAGTTAGAAGGCGTCCCAATGATTTGGAGGTTTTAGATCTTGATGCAAAAATTGATAAAAGTAAGATTGGAGAGGTCAAAACATTAAGTAGCAATGAACCCACTCTTTTGGATTTCAAGGAATTTTATTATCATAATTGTTCTTTAATAGATTGTATTTCCTTCTTGCAATCCATGTTGAATTCTCCTCATGCTTATAATCAAAAAAAAGCTGTTACTAAACATATCATTGATGCTATGATGCAATCTTTTGAAGAAAAGCTTGAATTGGAAGTTTCTATCCCTAGAAAACTTTATGATGAGTGGGAACCTACTATTAAAATTAAAATTAAAGATTATGAATGCTATGCTTTGTGTGATTTCGGTGCTAGTTGATACGTCTCCGTCATATCTACTTTTCCAAACACTCCTGCCATTGTTTTGGACTCTAACTTGCATGATTTGAATGGAACTAACCCAGACGGACGCTGTTTTCAGCAGAATTGCCATGGTGTTATTTTTGTGTAGAAACAAAAGTTCTCGGAATGACCTGAAAATCAACGGAGCATTATTTTGGAATATATAATGAATATTGGAAGGAAGATCCACGTCAGGGGGTGCCCCACCTGTCCACGAGGGTGGGGCGCGCCCCCTGCCTCGTGGGGCCCCTGACACTCCACCGACCTCAACCTGGACTCCATATATTCACTTTCGGGGAGAAAAAAAACAGGGGGAAGGATTCATCGCGTTTTACAATACGGAGCCGCCACCAAGCCCTAAACTCTCTCGGGAGGGTTGATCTGGAGTCCGTTCGGGGCTCCAGACAGGGGAATCCGTCGCCATCATCATCATCAACCATCCTCCATCACCAATTTCATGATGCTCACCGTTGTGCGTGAGTAATTCCATCGTAGGCTTGTTGGACGGTGATGGGTTGGATGAGATTTATCATGTAATCGAATTAGTTTTGTTAGGGTTTGATCCCTAGTATCCACTATGTTCTGAGATTGATGTTGCTATGACTTTGCTATGCTTAATGCTTGTCACTAGGGCCCGAGTGCCATGATTTCAGATCTGAACCTATTATGTTTTCATCAATATATGAGAGATGTTGATCCTATCTTGCAAGTATATAGTCACCTATTATGTGTTATGATCCGTTAACCCCGAAGTGACAATAATCGGGATACTTACCGGTGACGACCGTAGTTTGAGGAGTTCATGTATTCACTATGTGTTAATGCTTTGTTCTAGTACTCTATTAAAAGGAGGCCTTAATATCCCTTAGTTTTTGCTAGGACCCCACTGCCACGGGAGCATAGGACAAAAGATGTCATGCAAGTTCTTTTCCATAAGCACGTATGACTATATTCGGAATACATGCCTATGGTACATTGATGAACTGGAGCTAGTTCTGTGTCACCCTAGGTTATGACTGTTGCATGATGAACCGCATCCGGCATAATTCTACATCACCGATCCATTGCCTACGAGCTTTCCATATATTGTTCTTCGCTTATTTACTTTTCCGTTGCCATTGTTATCACCACTACAGAATACCAAAAACATTACTTTTGGTACCGTTATTTTTGCTATCGTTACCACTACTATTATATTACTTTGCTACTAAACACTTTGCTGCAGATATTAAGTTTCCAGGTGTGGTTGAATTGACAACTCGGGTGTTAATACTTGAGAATATTCTTTGGCTCCCCTTGTGTCGAATCAATAAATTTGGGTTGAATACTCTACCCTCGAAAACTGTTGTGATCCCCTATACTTGTGGGTTATCAAGACTATTTTCTGGTGCTGTTGCCGGGGAGCATAGCTCTATTCTTTGAGTCACTTGGGATTTATATATGCTTGTCATTATGAAGAACTTGAAAGACGCTAAAACAAAAATGTATCCCTCAACTACGAGGGGAGGTAAGGAACTGCCATCTAGCTCTGCACTTGATTCACCTTCTGTTTTGAGTAATCTTGCGACACCTATACCTGCTTCTGCTATTAACTCTGATATGTCACATATTATTGATGATGCCACTTCTGCTATGCATGATACTTATGATGAAACTACTTCTATGCTTGATACTACTGTGCCACTTGGTGAATTTCTTGATGAACAACTTGCTAGGGCTAGAGAGAATGAAATTATTGAAACTGATAATATTGATGAAAGTGATGATGAAGACTCTCCCCCTAGATATGAATTACCTGTTGTGCCTGAGGGCTATGTTATGGATGAAGAAACCGCTAGAGATTTTCTTGCTTGCAATGATAGGAGTGATCTTAAGAAATTATTAGCTAAGCTAAAACAAAAAACTATGAATGCTAGAATGAAATATGATCCTGCTTATGCTACTTCACCTATCTTTGTTACTGATAAGGATTATGAATTCTCTGTCGACCCTGAGATAATTACTTTAGTTGAATCTGATACTTTCTATGGTTATGAATATGAAACTGTTGTGGCACATCTTACTAAATTAAATGATATAGCTAGCCTGTTCACTAATGATGAGAAAACTCGCTATTATTATATCCTTAAGATATTTCCGTTCTCATTAAAGGGTGATACTAAGATATGGTTTAATTCTCTTGATCCTGGTTGTGTGCGTAGTCCCCAGGATATGATTTATTACTTCTCTACTAAATATTTCCCAGCTCATAAAAAACAAGCTGCTTTAAGGGAAATATATAATTTTGTGCAAATTGAAGAAGAGAGTCTCCCACAAGCTTGGGGGAGGCTTCTCCAATTACTTAATGCTTTTCCTGATCATCCTCTTAAGAAAAATGAAATACTTGATATCTTTTATAATGGACTAACTGATGCTTCTAGAGACCACCTGGATAGTTGTTCTGGTTGTGTTTTCAGGGAAAGAACACCAGATGAAGCTGAAATTTTATTGAATAATATATTGACTAATGAAAATAATTGGACACTTCCTGATCCAATTCCTGAACCAACTCCTAAGCCAACTCCGAAGAAAAGGGGTATTCTATTTCTCAGTCCTGAAGATATGTAAGAGGCAAAGAAATCTATGAAGGAAAAAAGGTATAAAAGCTAAAGATGTTAAGAATTTACCTCCTATTGAAGAAATACATGGTCTTAATTTACCGCCTGTTGAAGAAATACATGGTCTTGATAACCCGACACAGGTAGTAAAGGTAAATTCTCTCTATAGATATGATAAAGTTGAAATCCCATTTACTAAGTTTGCTAGCCCATGCTTGGATGAGTTTGATGACTTTATGGTTAAGCAAGAAAACTTCAATGCTTATTTTGGTATAGAATTAAAACGCAATGCTGATATGCTTGAACACTTGGGTGATTATATGGCTAATGTTAAAGGTGAACTTAAACTTATTAGCAAACATGCTTCTATGGTTACCACGCAAGTAGAACAAGTACTTAAAGCCCAGAATGATTTGCTCAATGAATTGAATAGTAAGAAGAATGATAATGTTGTTAGAGTTATGACTAGAGGTGGTAAAATGACTCAGGAACCTTTGTATCCTGAGGGCCATCCTAAGAGAATTGAGCAAGATTCTCGGAGAAATATTATTGATGCACCTAGTCCTTCTAAAAGGAAGAAAAAGAAAAATGATAGGACTTTGCATGCTTCTAGTGAACCTGTTATTGACACACCTGAGAATCCTAATGATATTTCTATTTCTGATGCTGAAACACAGTCTGGTAATGAACATGAACCTAGTAATAATGTTAATGATGATGTTCATGTTGATGCTCAACCTAGCAATGATAATGATGTAGAGATTGAACCTGCTGTTGATCTTGATAACCCACAATCAAAGAATCAACGTTATGATAAGAGAGACTTTGTTGCTAGGAAGCATGGTAAGGAAAGAGAACCATGGGTTCATAACCCCATGCCTTTTCCTCCTAAACCATCCAAGAAAAAGGATGATGAGGATTTTGAGCGCTTTGCTGAAATGATTAGACCTATCTTCTTGCGTATGCGTTTGACTGATATGCTCAAAATAAATCCTTATGCTAAATATATGAAGGAAATTGTTACTAATAAAAGAAAGATACCGGAAGCTGAAATTTCCACCATGCTTGCTAATTATACTTTTAAAGGTGGAATACCTAAGAAACTAGGAGATCCCGGAGTACCAACTATACCATGCTCCATTAAAAGAAATTATGTTAAAACTACTTTATGTGATATTGGAGCCGGTGTTAGTGTTATGCCTCTCTCTTTATATTATAGACTTGATTTGAATAAGTTGACACCTACCGAAATATCTTTACAAATGGCTGATAAATCAATTGCTATACCTGTCGGTATTTGTGAGGATGTGCCTGTGGTGGTTGCAAACATTACTATTTTAACGGACTTAGTTATTCTTGATATTCCCGAGGACGATAGTATGTCTATTATTCTTGGAAGACCCTTTTTGAATACTGCAGGGGCTGTTATTCATTGCAGCAAAGGCAATGTCGCTTTTCATGTTAATGGCAATGAGCATATGGTACACTTTCTGAGGAAACAACCTCAAGTCCATAGTATAAACTCTATTGGAAAAATTCCATCGATTATTTTTGGAGGTTTTGAATTTCCTCTTCCTACTGTGAAGAAGAAATATTATATTCTTACTGTTGGGGATGTGCATATCCCCATTGAGGTAACCTAGTGTTATTCAAAAATTCTCCGGTTCCATGTTATTCGGAATGAGTTTGTTAACAAGACCTGATTAACCTTGTTAGTGGATTCCTTTTGATGAGCATGAGATGGATGAATTTAGAAAACACAACTCTCTGTACCCTCTTTTTACTTTCTGTTATTTATATTAAATAAAGAAAAAATAGTAATTTCTGTCTGTTTTCTGAATTATCAATGCAATAAAAAATACCCCGAAAATAAAAGTTCTCCAAATGCCCTGAAAATTAAATATGATTTTTTTTCTAGAATGTTTGAGAATATCTGGCACTGAGAACACAACAGGGGAGCAAGCGCCTGGCCACGAGGGTGGAGGGCGCGCCCCCTGCCTCGTGGGCCCACGGTAGCTCCCCTCCACTTATTCCAGCTACCACACACTCCTTCCTCCCACAAACACCACTAACCAGCTCAAACCCGAGTCCAAGCTCATTTTGCTGCCATTTTCGATCTCCCTGCTCAAAGCTCCATTCAAAAAACTGCTTTGGGGGATTGTTCCTTGGTATGTGACTCCTCCAATGGTCCAATTAGTTTTTGTTCTAGTGCTTTATTCATTGCATATTTTTGCTGCTTAGGTGACCCTGTTCTTGAGCTTGCATGTCAAATTTATGTGGTCAAAAGTAGTTTTGATGCATGATATTGCCTCTAGGAACTTGTAGGAGTAGTTGCTATCAATATTGTTGATTTTGGTTCACTTTTATTTTGAAGTTACTAAAATTTCAGAAATTTTTCAAAGGAAGAAATATGTTTAGGAAAATGTACCAAGGTGGTCCTTCAAGGAAGCAAGGACCCAGGCTCGCAATGCGCGATGCCGACGAAGAACCACCGAGGGAAGCTCAAGTGCGGGCTTGTGAATGGCTTTCAGAGAACTTTATGGATCGAGCAGGAATCAAGGAAGAATTTAACGCATATGTGCGTAATGCTGATCTTGAGAGCTTCGAGGCAGCCAAATGCCGCCAGTACCACTATCTCACTAATTCCTTTGTGAGGAGGTTTGAATTTTCATCATCACGCAATTCTCAAACTTTCCTGTTTGATCTCTATGAAAATTCTTACACTATGTATTTAGAGGATTTTAACACTGCTTGCAAGCTTCCACAATGGGGTAGTCCTAATGAACCTCGCAAATCTGAATTTAGAGATTTTCTTTCTAGTATAACTGTGGGGGAATCTAGAGACATAACACAAGCTACCATAGGGAGCATTCATTTTCCTGCTATACATTATTTTCCTCTCTTCATAGGTAGGTGCATAAATGGTAAGGATGAAGCATGTCACATGTGTGTCCCTGACCTCAGTATTCTCAGGAGTGTTGTATTAGAAGATAGACATTATAATTTGGGAGCCATTGTTTCACGTAGGTTGCATAATAACAGATTTAGTGGAGATTTCTTCGGTGGAATTTATGCAACCCGTCTAGCTAATTTTCTTGGTGTACCCATACGTGGGTATGATGTTGAGTTGCCTCCTGTTTATTTGGATTATGAGGCCACGGTTCATCATCGGTTTGTTGAGAGGAACGATCGGTTCCTCCAGTACCGACTAATTTTTGACAGACGACGCACCTATCACGTCGCTCTCCCTACTCCTGCTTTCTTTGACTTTCAGGCAAAAGGGAGATATGTTATAACCAGGGAGGAGGCGGACAAGTATAAGAGGAGGACGGAGACGGCCCGTCTCCAAGCGGTAGCTCATGAGGCAATAGCTGCTGCATCTCAGTACGACCCCAACTATCACTTTGGATATCCGCCAGGCCAGCCGTGGCCATAGACCAACTTAGGACAAAAGCCTAACCATGGGGAAGTATGTATTTCTCACCGACATTACATTCATGTTCACACACTCATTGCTAGTTGTCGGTGCTCATACTTTTTCATTATATCATCCATGCTAGTTTATTTTCCTTTTTATGCTTCCTTCTTGTGTGTTTGATAAACCTTAAGAAAAACCAAAAAAATTAGTTGTAACTTTTAGTTAGTTTACTTTCCATGCTTGTAGTAGTAATTAAAAAAAAGAGAACTCAAAAAGATTTCTTGTTCTTCTTTTGCTTGTTGGGAGCTTTCCCGTGTAAATAGTTTTTTTTCTTTGCTTTCCTTTGGGGGTCGATAGGAGAATACCATAATGAAAATGTTAAAGTGGCTCTTATATGCATTATCATTGATCTGATAAAGAGCCCATATTACCTTGTCTTCTCTCTTGAATTGAATGCTTGCAGATTCCAGCTTAGTCCAATGCAC
This sequence comes from Triticum urartu, assembly GCF_003073215.2. Classification (NCBI taxonomy): domain Eukaryota; kingdom Viridiplantae; phylum Streptophyta; class Magnoliopsida; order Poales; family Poaceae; genus Triticum; species Triticum urartu. Next base: position 258,153,727 of record NC_053028.1, on the reverse strand, counting down.
GTGCACTATTATTATTATCCACACTATTCGGTCGTGCAAGTGAAAGGCAATAATGATGTTTATATGATGAACTTATTGAGATGAGAAAAGCTGGTATGAACTCGACCTCTCTTGTTTTTGTAAATATGATTAGTTCATCGTTCCTGATGCAGCCTATTATGAATAAACATGTTTGCAATGATAATTAGAGATTATAGTTGCTTATGCCATGCTTAATTATCTAAGAGCTTATAATGGTTTACCTTGCGTGCCAACATGCTATTAAAATGGTTGTGATGTGGTATGATAGGGTGGTATCATCTATTGAACGATTCGAGTGGCTTGACTTGGCACATTTTCACGCATGTAGTTGAAACAAAATCAACATAGCCTCTACGATGTTTATGTTCATGGTGCATTATATCCGACTCATGCTTGCATTCGGGGTTGATTAATTTTAATGCATGTTCATGACTGTTGTCGCTCTCTAGCTAGTCGCTTCCCAGTCTTTTGCTAGCCTTCACCTGTACTAAGCGGGAATACTGCTTGTGCATCCAATTCCATAAATCCCAAAGTTATTCCACATGAGCCCACCATACCTACCTATATACAGTATCTACCTACCGTTCCAAGTAAATTTATATGTGCCAAACTCTAAACCTTCAAAAAAATATCCTGTTTTGTATGCTCGAATAGTGTAACATCCCAAATTTTCAATTTGGAATGTTATACATAGGTCATTCATGCATATCATATTTTATTGCATCTTCGTTCCGCAATCCTTGAAATCCTAAGCAACTCAAGGACCCTGGGAGAGAGTTGGGGATTTCCCGGTTTTCATATTTGATTTTTATCAAATAATGAAACGAGGATTTTGATTTTAATAATTTTTCTCTCCGAAAAATATTTCATCTTAAAATAAATGAGAGGAGATAATATGACTTCTCCAAAATAATAGTAATATTGGAGGAAAAATATTAAAATCATTTATTTGATTTTATTTGGATTTTATTTGCAATTAGAAAAATTGCACGTTTTTAAAAATTTCATTTTAGGGCCAAGAAAATGTTCATCTTGTTCTAAATATTTTATTTAGACGGTGAAAATTTGTTTTGGCATTTTTAGATTTTTATTTTATTTTCTAGGATTTTTTTTCTGTTTGGAGGAATTATTTAAAAAAAACTCCCCGCACCGACTGGGCCGAAACCCAGCCGGGCCGCCGGCCCAATCGCCGCCGCCGCCTTCCGCGCGCGAGCGCCGTCGACTCGGACAAGAGTCCGAGCCGGACTCCTCCGCCGCGCCTTGCCCCCTCCCCCAAGCCGCCACCCCCCTCCCTCCTATATATACGCGCCACCCCGGCCCCCCCACCACCACACCACCACCGCCGTGCCGCCCGCAGCCGCCCGCGCCGCCTGCCATCGCCACGCCACCCGCGCCGCCACCGAGCCCCGCCGCCCAAACACCGCCTCGCCGGAGGTACCACGCCGGACCCGAGCCGCCAGTTTTTTTAAAACCGTTCGGTTTTTTTTTAGAAACCCTAGTTCATTTTTTTTTCTTAGATCGGTTCGCCGGTTTTTCTTGGTTCTTCTATTTAGCGGACGTTCGTCCGTACGTTCGTTTTAATGAACGATTTTCGCCCGTTAGTTACAGATAACGAACGCTCGTTCGTTAGTCTGTTCGACAGTTTTCTTTCTATCGGATTAATCTGTGATTATTTTCGATCGCGATTTCTGATCCGATCTTAGTTTCTGTTTATCTTTTCGCTCGTTAGTCGGAATCAGGCGATTCAAGCGCCTAAATCTTCATCTCGAGACCCTCTTTCTGTTTAACAACCTTGCACAAGTTTTTGCTACTGTAAAATTTGACCTAAGTCCAGATTAGTAAACGGATCTTGTTTCTATCGCCGTTTGAGTTTTGCTCTGTTCGATTTGATTCTTTTTGCGTACCGGAGTTCTTAAGTTGAACTTTCTGGTCAACCTCTCTTATTTGAGTTTTGCTTGTGCATTTTTTGCTTGTTTCTTATGTATGTTATTGTTTGTTTGCGATAGAACACCCGGAGTGCGAAGCGTGTTACTACGAGTCTCTAGGTTTCGCGGGTCGTCAGCAAGGCAAGTAACACATTGATCATACTCTTTTCATACCCAGTTTTTATGCATTAGTTCCAATCCTCAAACATTGCATGATTAGGATGTCATTAACTTGTGGGTTGGGAAGTAGTTGCTGAGGTAGAACCTATTGCCCTATTACTATCAAACCCTTGGGAGTTACTTCTACGCGTTGTTTATATTGCTATGCTATGATATGCTCGTAGACGTGGTTTGGGTTTGAGTGAAATCCATGACAGATGTGAGATTGTTAATTAATGGTTCAACATAAGGTGGCTACTTAAATTAACATCTGGGTGGATTGAGGCACCTGGGGAACCCAGTGTTGTCTTCTTTTTGGAAATCCCGGGGTACCCGTGTGATTTTCCTATGGACCGCCACCCAGGCTCAAAGGGAACTGAGATGATTCATGCTAGAAACTTCCGTGTGCAGCCACAAGCTATTATGGGCTCTAGCATAGTTGAGTAAGTTACGTGAAGCTCTTGAAGAGGTAGATCAGCAGGTAGTGGGTTTTGTATGTTTGGTATGGTCTACCCGGAGTAAAGAGTTAATGTTTCTGAAAGACTGTGTCTCGGTCATCCGTTTCTCAAACACCATGTAGTGCGAGAAATCCACCGGAGGCGATCGGGTCTTGTGGGGAAAAGTGCGCAAACCTCTACAGAGTGTACAATCTAATCATGGTTAGCCGTGTCCCAGGTTATGGACAAATTTGAGTATCTAGTACTTGGGTTATCACATGTATCTCGTCACTTTTAATTAATATTGTTGGGTTGTTAACTACTTTAATTTGGGATTGAGTTGGGGTTACCTTCTCAATATTGTTCAACCACCATGATAGTTAAATTAAAATATATTCCTTTGTTGTAGGGAAAAATTGGCTTTTCACAAAAACTATAACCATAGAGCTTTCCACCAGCCAAATATGCATGTAGTGACAGCATTACTCTGTTCTTGCTCTACTGTGTTACTTTGCCAGCATATTCCATGTGCTGACCCATTTTTGGGCTGCAACGTATTATGTTGCAGACTTTTCAGACGAGGAGTAAGGTTCGTTAGGTCGTTGCCGTGCAGCTCAGCTATGCCGTTGGAGTTGATGGACTCACTTTATCTTCCAGGCCTTCCACTGTTATCGCATTAGATGGCCTTAAGCCATATTATTGTAATAAGTTCTCTCTTGAGACTTTTTGATGTAAGAAGTGTGTGATTGCTACTCTGTTATAAATCCTTCGAGTATTGTGTGTGTCAGCATTACCGATCCAGGGATGACACTGAAGAATAGAGACTTGACCATCTGAGGACGGGTCGCTACAAGATGGTATCAGAACACACGCAGAGTGTAGGACACGACCACTAAGATAAACCATAGGTCACTCTTCTCTACTCATTTCTGACTCCTCTCCATTTTCTACTCTTTAGGGTGACGGAGATGAGGAACAAGTTTGCACAACCGGATGAAGACACACCTTTTGGACGTCACTTGAAGGAAGTCACTAAGTACTTGAACATTGGAATATCAAGCTTCACCGGGATGTACAACGCCACCCTACCAGAAGTGGAGCGCTGGATGATTCTAGTACAAGTTCCAGGAAGGACGTTCTCGCCAACCTCTAAACCCATAGAATTTTCCTTCGACGCACCAACCTGGAGTTTAGGAAAGAGTATGGCAGCTCACATCACCATGGGACGCATTGGAGAAGTGTATCACAGGGATCTCAAGGACACTATCTACCAAATATGTGGGCGCCGAGACGAGCAATGGGAAGTGATCAGCACTAAGAAGGATAGATCCATTGCAGCTTTCATCCAGGAGTTAAACCAGCACATTCGACGTCAGGAGAACCAGATGTGTGCGGACATGATGGACTTGAAGAAGGTGAAGACTAGGATCATCGAGCTGGAGGAAGAACTCAAGTTTACACGTGATGGATATGAGGACGAAATCAAGACACTACTGGAGAAGAATGACGACCTAGTTAAGAAGATCGGAGTATTCATGGGAGACCCCACACCAGTAGAAGAAGACGAAGAACCCAAGGAGATTCGCCCCGAGGACTACATCATCATCGACGACACCGATTCAGATCCTAATGAGGATGACTTTGAAGACGAAGCTAGAGCAGACATCATGGAGTCTTCCACCGATCAAAATTTCTAGATGACCACCATATATTATTAGTATTTCCCCATGTAATCAGTAGTAGTTGAGCACTTTTGCGATAGTTCTAGACCGCTTGTATTCCCTTGCTTGATTGATTGAGTGAAATGATTGTGTTTGTCTCATGCGCATATGGGTAGTGCTTTCTCATTAGACCCCTTTTCTATTCTGATCTCTTCCATCTATACCCATCAGATGCCTACGAGACGTGACACCGGTTTTGCTTTCCCGCCAGAGCTCACTCAGTTGATCCAGCAGCAGAATACCCTGATGCAGTTGTTAGTTCAGAACCAAGGCAACAACAACAACAACAACAACAACAACAACAACAACAACAACAACAACAACAACAACAACAACAATCCACCACCACCACCGGTTGACAACCTAGCCCGGTTTCTGAGGTTACAGCCGCCGATGTTTTCCAGTAGCACCGAGCCCATAGTTGCTGATGATTGGCTATGCCGTATTGGAAGGGAGTTGACCACCGCAGGTTGCACAGATGCTGAGAAGGTGCGCTTTGCCGCACACCAGTTGGATGGACCACCAGCCTCATGGTGGGAGAATTACACGTCCACTTTTCCTATAGCCAATGTCACTTGGGACCAGTTTCAGCAAGCTTTCCGCACAGCCCATGTCTCAACTGGAGCTATGCAGATGAAGAAGCGGGAGTTCCGCAACTTACGCCAGGGGAACCGACTGTGGCTCAGTACGTGGATGAGTTTAGCAAGTTATCTCGCTATGCCCCTGATGATGTGGCCACAGATGCCGCGAAGCAGGAGAAGTTCATGGAAGGGCTAAATGATGAGATGAGCATGCAGTTGATGGTAGCAACCTTCAACAAGTACCAGGAGTTGGTAGATAAGGCTCTTATGATTGAAGGGAAGCAGCAGCAGATTGAGAGCCGTAAGAGGAAGTACGGACAAGGGAAGTATAGCTCAGGAGCTTAGCAGAAGCCTCGCCTAACCCCGAACTCGGGAGGACTTGTTCATAACCATGGAGGTCACAACCACACTGGAGGAGGATCGCATGATCACAATGGTGCTAAGAATGGAAATGGGAACAGAGCTAACAACAATCAGAACCGCCCCAACCCAGCCACACCCGCCAAAAGAAACCTAAGTCAAGTTACTTGCTTTAAGTGCGGGAAGACAGGGCACTATGCTAATGATTGTCCCGAAGGAAGGAATGGAAACGGAAATGGGAGCGCTGGGAAGAAGCCTAATCCATTCAATAAAGGAAAAGTTAACCACGTTAACGTGGAGGAGGTTGAAGAGCAGTCGGACGCGGTAATAGGTATGTTTTTGGTTAAGTCATTTGCCGCTCTTGTTCTTTTCGATACTGGTGCATCGCATTCATACATATCAAGGGGATTCATGGAAAAGTTTAAACTACCAACCCAAACCCTTAGGACCCCTCTCCTAGTGAGTTCACCCGGAGCAGAGTACATGGCTAGCCGATGGTGCGACCAGATACCCCTAACCATTGGCACACATGTTTTTCCGTCTGACCTAATTATCTTGGAGTCACAAGGATTAGATGTGATATTAGGTATGGACTGGATGTCAAGGTATGGAGGAAGTGTTGACTGTGCTAGTAAGTCAATTTATCTCACCACCCCGGAGGGAAAAAGGATTAAGTATGTATCTAGGCATGTGCCTAGGAGGAGCCAAGTGAATGCCCTCACGGGAGTTGTTCAGGAGGAAGTGCCTGTAGTAAAGGACTACCCGGATGTTTTCCAGAAGAGTTACCAGGCATGCCACCGGATAGCGACATTGAGTTTTTGATAGAGCTATTTCCAGGTACAGGGCCAATATCCAAGAGACCCTATCGGATGCTCGCAAATGATCTGGAGGAAATTAAGAAACAGATCAAGGAGCTATTGGAGAAAGGTTACATTCGAAGAAGCTCGTCACCTTGGGGAGCCCCAATACTTTTGGTTGAGAAGAAGGATAAATCCCTAAGGATGGTTGTTGATTATCAAGCTTTCAACAAGTACCCACTGCTGATGATCAATGATCTGTTTGATCAGCTGCAAGGAGCTAAAGTGTTCTCGAAGATCGGTCTACGATCGGGATATCATCAGTTGAAAATTCGAGAGAAGGATATACCAAAGACAGCGTTCACCACGTGGTATGGATTATACGAGTATACAGTCATGTCGTTTGGACTGACTAACGCCCCTGCCTATTTTATGAGCATGATGAACAAGGTGTTCATGGAATATTTGGACAAGTTTGTTGTGGTGTTCATTGCTGATATTATGGTATACTCGAAGAATGAAGAGGAGCACAAAGAGCATTTGCGGTTAGTTCTCGAGAAACTCGGGGAACATCAGTTGTATGCTAAGTTCAGCAAATGCGAATTTTGGTTGAAGGAAGTCAGATTCCTTGGACATGTTATATCAGGAGAAGGTATAGCAGTAGAACCCAGCAAGGTTTAGTCAGTCACTGAATGGTTGGCACCCACTTCAGCTAGCGAGATCTGTAGTTTCCTTGGACTCGCAGGATACTACCAGAGATTCATTGAGAATTTTTTCAAGATTGCGAAGCCAATGACTGAACTATTGAAGAAGGACACTAAGTTTAAATGGACAGAAGATTGTGAGGCAAGTTTCCAAGAGTTGAAGAAACATTTGACTACAGCCCTAGTGCTAACACTGCCAGATATACATAAGGATTTCCAAGTGTATTGCGACGCCTCTCGCTTAGGACTTGGATGTGTGCTTATGCAGGACGGAAGAGTTGTTTCGTATGCCTCACAACAACTAAAACCTCATGAGTTGAACTATGCCACGCATGATTTGGAGTTAGCAGCCGTAGTGCATGCATTGAAGACTTGGAGACATTACCTTATTGGAAACCGTTGTGATGTGTACACGGATCATAAGAGTTTGAGTACATCTTCACACAGAAGGAGCTGAACCTTAGGCAGAGGAGATGGTTGGAGCTTATAAAGGATTACGACATGAAGCTACACTATCATCCAGGAATGGCCAATGTCTTAGCAGACGCTTTGAGCCGGAAGAGTTATGCCAATGTCCTTGAAAGAAAGGGATTGCTGAAGGAGTTAGCAGAGGATATCATGGAACTTTGATTGGAGATCGTTCCAAGAGGTTTCGTTGCAACAATGGAGGTTCAGTCTACATTATTAGGCAAGATTCGAGAAGCTCAGAAGGATGACAAAGAGATTGCCGAGATAAAGGAGAAGATGAGCAAAGGAAAGGCCAAAGGTTTTCGTGAGGATGAGCTTGATACCTTGTGGTTTGAGGATCGAGTTTATGTGCCCAACAACCCAGAGATCAGGAAGTTAATACTTCAGGAGGCTCATGACTCACCATACTCGATACACCCCGGAAACACCAAGATGTATTTGGATTTGAAGGAACATTTCTGGTGGACTGGTATGAAGAAGGATATCACCGAGTATGTAGCTCTATGTGATGTATGTCAGAGAGTAAAAGCAGAGCATCAGAAGCCAGCAGGACTGTTACAGCCTATGTCGATACCCGAATGGAAGTGGGATAAACTTGGCATGGATTTTATCACCGGTTTGCCTAGAACCAAAGCAGGATATGATTCTATATGGGTAGTAGTCGATCGCTTGACCAAAGTGGCTCACTTTATCCCAGTGAAAACCACCTATACAAGTGCGAAGTTGGCCCAAATATATATGTCCAGGATCGTATGTCTGCATGGAGTTCCGAGGACCATCGTATCAGATAGAGGAACATAGTTTACCTCAAAGTTTTGGCATCAGTTACATCAGACTTTGGGAACGAGATTGGAGTTCAGTACAGCATTTCACCCGCAGACGGATGGACAGACTGAGAGAGTCAATCAGATATTGGAGGACATGTTGAGAGCCTGTGCACTAGATTATGGATCTAGCTGGGATGACAATTTGCCTTACGCAGAGTTCTCGTGCAACAATAGCTACCAAGCCAGTTTGAAGATGGCACTGTTTGAAGCCCTGTATGGACGCAGGTGCAGAACGCCATTGATGTGGGATCAGGTAGGAGACCGGCAGTTGTTTGGACCAGACTTGATCAAGGAGTCTGAGGAGAAGGTTAAACTGATTCGTGATAGACTGAAGATTGCTCAGTCCAGGCAGAAGAGTTACGCAGATTCGAAATGCAAGGAGGTAACATATGAAATTGGAGATAGAGCATATTTGTGAGTATCACCTTTACGAGGAGTGAAACGTTTTGGAGTTAAGGGAAAGTTAGCCCCGAGATTTGTAGGATCGTATCGTGTTTTGGAACGGATGGGAGAAGTTGCCTACAAGTTGGAGTTACCTGGGGGATTGTCAGGAGTTCACGATGTGTTTCACGTTTCACAGTTGAAGAAGTGTCATGCTGAGATGGCCGATATACCGTTAAGAGATACAGTACCCTTGGAGGCGATTCATTTGGACAGTGATTTGACTTATGAGGAGAAGCCAGTTAAGATTCTTGAGTTTGCCAGCCGAGTCACCCGCAGCAAGGTTATCAAGTTTTGCAAAGTTCAGTGGAGCCACCATACCGAGGATGAATCCACCTAGGAACGAGAGGATGATCTCCACAAACACCACCCACACCTATTTTCCTAGCCAACCCGAATCTCGAGGGCGAGATTCATCTTAAGGGGGGTAGGTTTGTAACATCCCAAATTTTCAATTTGGAATGTTATACAAAGGTCATTCATGCATATCATATTTTATTGCATCTTCGTTCCGCAATCCTTGAAATCCTAAGCAACTCAAGGACCCTCGGAGAGAGTTGGGGATTTCCCGGTTTTCATATTTGATTTTTATCAAATAATGAAACGAGGATTTTGATTTTAATAATTTTTCTCTCTGAAAAATATTTCATTTTAAAATAAATTAGAGGAGATAATATGACTTCTCCAAAATAATTGAAATATTGGAGGAAAAATATTAAAATCATTTATTTGGATTTTATTTGCAATTAGAAAAATTGCACGTTTTTCAAAATTGCATTTTAGGGCCAAGAAAATGTTCATCTTGTTCTAAATTTTTTATTTACACGGTGAAAATTTGTTTTGGCATTTTTAGATTTTTATTTATTTTCTAGGATTTTTTTTCTGTTCGGCGGAATTATTTAAAAAAACTCCCCGCGTCGACTGGGCCGAAACCCAGCCGGGCCGCCGGCCTAATCGCCGCCAACGCCTTCCGTGCGCGAGCGCCGCCGCCGCCGACTCGGACAAGAGTCCGAGCCGAACTCCTCCGCCGTGCCTTGCCCCCTCCCCCAAGCCGTCGCCCCCCTCCCTCCTATATATACGCGCCACCCTGGCCCCCCCCACCACCACACCACCACCGCCGCCGCCCGCGCCGCCTGCCGCCGCCGAGCCCTGCCGCCCCGCGAGCCGCCGCCCAAACCCCGCCTCGCCGGAGCCCCTCGCGGGAGGTACCACGCCGGACCTGAGCTGCCGGTTTTTTTAAAAAACCATTTGGTTTTTTTAGAAACCCTAGTTCGTTTTTTTTCTTAGATCGGTTCGCCAGTTTCTTGGTTCTTCTATTTAGCAGACGTTCGTCCGTATGTTCGTTTTAACAAACAGTTTTCGCCGGTTAGTTACAGTTAACGAACGCTCGTTCGTTAGTCTGTTCGTCAGTTTTCTTTTTATCGGATTAATCTGCGATTATTTTCGATCGCGATTTCTGGTCCGATCTTAGTTTCTGTTTATCTTTTCGCTCGTTAGTCGGAATCAGGCGATTCAAGCGCCTAAATCTTCGTCTCGAGACCCTCTTTCTGTTTAACCAACTTGCACAAGTTTTTGCTACTGTAAAATTTGACCTAAGTCCAGATTAGTAAACGGATCTTGTTTCTTTCACCGTTTGAGTTTCGTTGCTCCGATCGATTTGATTCTTTTTGCATACCGGAGTTCTTAAGTTGAACTTTCTGGTCAACCTCTCTTATTTGAGTTTTGCTTGTGCATTTTTTGCTTGTTTCTTATGTATGTTATTGTTTGTTTGCGATAGAACACCCTGAGTGCGAAGCGTGTTACTACGAGTCTCTAGGTTTCGTGGATCGTCAGCAAGGCAAGTAACACATTGATCATACTCTTTTCATACCTAGTTTTTATGCATTAGTTACAATCCTCAAACATTGCATGATTAGGATGTCATTAACTTGTGGGTTAGGAAGTAGTTGCTGAGGTAGAACCTATTGCCCTGTTACTATCAAACCCTTGGGAGTTACTTCTACGCATTGTTTATATTGCTATGCTATGCTATGCTCGTAGACGTGGTTTGGGTTTGAGTGAAATCCATGACAGATGTGAGATTGTTAATTAATGGTTCAACTTAAGGTGGCAACTTAAATTAACATCTGGGTGGATTGAGGCACCTGGGGAACCCAATGTTGTCTGTTTTTTTTTTTGAAATCACGGGGTACCCGTATGATCTTCCTATGGACCGCCACCCGGGCTCAAAGGGAACTGAGATGATTCATGCTAGAAACTTCTGTGTGCAGCCACAAGCTATTATGGGCTCTAGCATAGTTGAGTAAGTTACGTGAAGCTCTTGAAGAGGTAGATCAGCAGGTAGTGGGTTTTGTAGGTTTGGTATGGTCTACCCAGAGTAAAGAGTTAATGTTTCTGAAAGACTGTGTCTCGGTCATCCGTTTCTCAAACACCATGTAGTGCGAGAAATCCAACGGAGGCGATCGGGTCTTGTGGGGAAAAGTGCGCAAACCTCTGCAGAGTGTACAATCTAATCATGGTTAGCCGTGTCCCCGGTTATGGACAAATTTGAGTATCTAGTACTTGGGTTATCACATGTATCTCATCACTTTTAATTAATATTGTTGGGTTGTTAACTACTTTAATTTGGGATTGAGTTGGGGTTACCTTCTCAATATTGTTCAACCACCATGATAGTTAAATTAAAATCTATTCCTTTGTTGTAGGGAAAATTGGCTTTTCGCAAAAACTATAACCATAAAGCTTTCCACCAGCCAAATATGCATGTAGTGATAGCATTACTCTGTTCTTGCTCTACTGTGTTACTTTGCCAGCATATTCCATGTGCTGGCCCGTTTTTGGGCTGCAACGCATTATGTTGCAGACTTTTCAGACGAGGAGTAAGGTTCGTTAGGTCATTGCCGTGCAGCTCAACTATGCCGTTGGAGTTGATGGACTCACTTTATCTTCCAAGCCTTCCACTGTTATCGCATTAGATGGCCTTAAGCCATATTATTGTAATAAGTTCTCTCTTGAGACTTTTCGATGTAATAAGTGTGTGATTCTACTCTGTTATAAATCCTTCGAGTACTGTGTGTGTCAGCATTACCGATCCAGGGATGACACTGAAGCACAGAGACTTGACCATCTGAGGTCGGGTCGCTACAAATAGCTCATGTATCAACTAGGGCTGTCCGTATCTTCCATGTTAGGCGGGTTATTTTCAAGAGGAGTGGACTCCGCTCCTCACTCACGAGAAAATGGCTGGTCACCGGGATGCCCAGTCCCATGCTTTATGCAAATCAAATCAAAATAACTGCAAACAAAACTCCCCCGGGACTCTTGTTAGTTTGAGGCACTCGTTGTTTCGAGCAAGCCATGGATTGATGCTTGTTGGTGGAGGGGGAGTATAAACTTTACCATTCTGTTTGGGAACCGCCTATAATGTGTGTAGCATGGAAGATATCGCCATCTCTTGGTTGTTATGTTGACAATGAAAGTATACCGCTCAAAATATTATTCATATCTATTTCAAAACCAAGCTCTGGCACCTCTACAAATCCCTGCTTCCCTCTACAAAGGGCCTATCTATTTACTTTTATGCTGAGTCATCATCCTCTTATTAAACAGCACCAGTTGGAGAGCACCGCTGTCATTTGCATTCATTACTGTTGGTTTACATTGAGTATGACTGATGTCTACTACACAACCTTCTTCTTGTAGACGTTGTTGGGCCTCCAAGTGCAGAGGTTTGTAGGACAGTAGCAAATTTCCCTCAAGTGGATGACCTAAGGTTTATCAATCCGTAGGAGGTGTAGGATGAAGATGGTCTCTCTCAAGCAACCCTGCAACCAAATAACAAAGAGTCTCTTGTGTCCCCAACAAACCCAATACAATGGTAAATTGTATAGGTGCACTAGTTTGGTGAAGAGATGGTGATACAAGTGGTATATGGATAGTAGATAAAGGTATTTGTAATCTGAAATAATAAAAACAGCAAGGTAGCAAGTGATAAAAGTGAGCGTAAACGGTATTGCAATGGTAGGAAATAGGGCCTAGGGTTCATACTTTCACTAGTGTAAGTCCTCTCAACAATACTAACATAATTGGATCATAAAACTATCCCTCAACATGCAACAAAGAGTCACTCCAAATTCACTAATAGCAGAGAACGAACGAAGAGATTATGCTAGGGTACGAAACCACCTCAATGTTATTCTTTCCAATCAATCTGTTGGGCTATTCCTATAAGTGTCACAAACAGCCCTAGAGTTCGTACTAGAATAACACCTTAAGACACAAATCAACCAAAACCCTAATGTCACCTCAAGTATCCATGGGTATGATTATACGATATGCATCACACAATCTCAGATTCATCTATTCAACCAACGCAAAGGACCTCAAAGAGTGCCCCAAAGTTTCTACCGGAGAATCACGACGAAAACGTGTGCCAACCCCTATGCATAGGTTCATGGGCGGAACCCGCAAGTTGATCACCAAAACATACATCAAGTGAATCACGTGATATCCCATTGTCACCACAGATATCCACGGCAAGACATACATCAAGTGTTCTCAAATCTTTAAAGACTCAATCCGATAAGATTACTTCAAAGGGGAAACTCAATTCATTACAAGAGAGTAGAGGGGGGAAGAAACATCATAGGATCCAAATATAATAGCAAAGCTCGCGATACATCAAGATCGTATCACCTCAAGAACACGAGAGAGAGAGAGAGATCAAACACATAGCTACTGGTACATACCCTCAGCCCCAAGGGAGAACTACTCCCTCCTCGTCATGGAGAGCACCGGGATGATGAAGATGGCCACCGGAGAAGGATTCCCCTCTCCGGCAGGGTGCCGGAACGGGTCTAGATTGGTTTTCGGTGGCTACGAAGGCTTCTGGCGGCGGAACTCCCGATCTATTCTCTGTTTTGGAAGTTTTAGGTTACGTGGAGTTATATAGGCGGAAGAAGCACGTCAGGGGAGCCACGAGGGCCCCACGAGGCAGGGGGCGCGCCCCAGGAGGGGTGGGCGCGCCCCCTACCCTCGTGAGCTCCTCCTTCCTTCCCTGGCGTGGGGTCCAAGTCCATCGGGTGGCTTTCATTCCAAAAATAACTTCTCTAGTTGATTTCGTTCTGTTTTGACTCCGTCTGATATTCCTTTTCTTCAAAACACCGAAATAGGCATAAAACAGCAAATCTGGGCTGGGCCTCCGGTTAATAGGTTAGTCCCAAAAGTAATATAAAAGTGGATAATAAAGCCCAATATTGCCCAAAACTGTAGATAATATAGCATGGAGCAATCAAAAATTGTAGATACGTTGGAGATGTATCAAGCATCCCCAAGCTTAATTCCTGCTCGTCCTCGAGTAGGTAAATGATAAAAAGAGAATTTTTGATGTGGAGTGCTACTTGGCATAATTTCAATGTAATTCTTCTTAATTGTGTCATGAATATTCAGATCCATAAGATTCAAGACAAAAGTTCATATTGACATAAAAATAATAATACTTCAAGCGTACTAACAAAGCAATTATGTCTTCTCAAAATAACATGGCCAAAGAAGGTTATCCCTACAAAATCATATAGTCTGGCTATGCTCTATCTTCACCACACAAAATATTTAAATCACGCACAACCTCGATGACAAGACAAGCAATTGTTTCATACTTTTAATGTTCTCAAACTTTTTCAATGTTCACGCAATACATGAGCGTGAGCCATGGACATAGCACTATAGGTGGAATAGAATGGTGGTTGTGGAGAAGACAAAAAGGAGAAGATAGTCTCACATCAACTAGGCGTATCAACGGGCTATGGAGATGCCCATCAATAGATATCAATGTGAGTGAGTAGGGATTGCTATGCAACGGATGCACTAGAGCTATAAGTATATGAAAGCTCAACAAAAGAAACTAGGTGGGTGTGCATCCAACTTGCTTGCTCATGAAGACCTAGGGCATTTTGAGGAAGCCCATCATTGGAATATACAAGCCAAGTTCTATAATGAAAGATTCCCACTAGTATATGAAAGTGACAGCATAGGAGACTCTCTATCATGAAGATCATGGTGCTACTTTGAAGCACAAGTGTGGTAAAAGGATAGTAGCATTGCCCCTTCTCTCTTTTTCTCTCATTTTTTGGGCCTTTTCTTTTTTTATGGCCTTTCTATTTTTTTGGGCCTTCTCTTTTCTTATGGCCTTTCTCCTTTTTTTGGGCCTTCTCTTTTTTATGGCCTTTTTTATTTATTTATTTATTTTCGTCCGGAGTCTCATCCCGACTTGTGGGGGAATCATAGTCTCCATCATTCTTTCCTCACTGGGACAATGCTCTAATAATGATAATCATCACACTTTTATTTACTTACAACTCAAGAATTACAACTCGATACTTAGAACAAGATATGACTCTATATGAATGCCTCCGGCGGTGTACCGGGATGTGCAATGATGCATGAGTGACATGTATGAAAGAATTATGAACGGTGGAAAGTTGCATGGCAATATATCTCGGAATGGCTATGGAAATGCCATAATAGGTAGGTATGGTGGCTGTTTTGAGGAAGGTATATGGTGGGTGTATGATACCGACGAAAGGTGCGCGGTATTAGAGAGGATAGCAAAGGTGGAAGGGTGAGAGTGCGTATAATCCATGGAATCAACATTAGTCATAAAGAACTCATATACATATTGCAAAAATCTATTAGTTATTGAATCAAAGTACTACACGCATGCTCCTAGGGGGATAGATTGGTAGGAAAAGACCATCGCTCGTCCCCGACCGCCACTCATAAGGAGGACAATCAATAAATAAATCATGCTCCGACTTCATCACATAACGGTTCACCATACATGCATGCTACGGGAATCACAAACTTCAACACAAGTATTTCTCAAATTCACAACTACTCAACTAGCATGACTCTAATATTACCATCCTCATATCTCAAAACAATCATCAAGTATCAAACTTCTCTTAGTATTCAACACACTCATAAGAGCATTTTATTATTAATCTTGTATACCTAGCATATTAGGATTTTAAGAAAATTACCATGCTATTTAAGACTCTCAAAATAATATAAGTGAAGCATGAGAGTTCATCTATTTCTTCAAAATAAAACTACCACCATGCTCTAAAAGGATATAAGTGAAGCACTAGAGCAACAACAAACTACTCTGAAAGATATAAGTGAAGATCAATGAGTAGTCGAATAATTATGCAACTATGTGAAGACTCTCTAACATTTAAGAATTTTAGATCTTGGTATTTTATTCAAACAGCAAGCAAAGCAAAAGAAAATGACATCTAAGAATAGCAAACATCATGTGAAGAAGCAAAAACTTAGGATCAACCGATACTAACCGATAATTGTTGAAGAAGAAAGGTGGGATGTCAACCGGGGAATCCCCAAGCTTAGATGCTTGAGACTTCTTGAAATATTATCTTGGGGTGCCTTGGGCATCCCCAAGCTTAAGCTTTTGTGTCTCCTTAATTCCTCTCATATCACGGTCTCCCTAAATCTCAAAAGCTTCATCCACACAAAACTCAACAAGGACTCGTGAGATAAGTTAGTATAGACCATTGCAAAAACCTTATCATGCTCTACTATAGCAAACCACTAAAATTATTATTCAACATTGCATACTAAATTCCTCTGCATATTTAATAGTCCTATCCTCAAATAGAATCATTAAAGAAGCAAACATATGCAAACAATGCAAACATAACAACAATCTGCCTAAACAGGATAGTCTGTAAAGAATGATGCAACATCCATACTTCCCACTGTAGTAAATTTATCAGAGCTTAATATGCAAAAGGTTTCAACATTTTATCACATTCTTACTTTTCTAGGGAATTATTGCAACAGCGGTAAACTTTCTGTTTTCAAACAGCAACATGTGGACTTCTAAAATAGGCATAGTAAAGGATATCAATGCCACTTTTATTGAAATAAAAGATGCAAAACATTATTATAAATAACAGCAAGCAAATCCTAACAAAATAAATTGACGCTCCAAGCAAAACACATATCATGTGGCGAATAAAAATATAGCTCCAAGTAAAGTTACCGATGAACGGAGACGAAAGAGGGGATGCCTTCCAGGGCATCCCCAAGCTTTGGCTCTTGGCTATCCTTGAATATTACCTTGGGGTGCCTTGGGCATCCCCAAGCTTAGGCTCTTGCCACTCCTTATTCCATAGTCCATCGAATCCTTACCCAAAACTTGAAAACTTCACAACACAAAACTTAACAGAAAACTCGTAAGCTCCGTTAGTATAAGAAAATAAATCACCACTTCAAGGTACTTTAATGAACTAATTCTTTATTTATATTGGTGTTAAACATACTGTATTCCAACTTCTCTATGGTTTATAAACTATTTTACTAGCCATAAATTCATCAAAATAAGTAAACAACACATGAAAAACAGAATCTGTCAAAAACAGAACAGTCTGTAGTAATCTGGATCAAACGTATACTTATGGAACTCATAAAATTCTAAAATAAATTTCTGGAGCTGAGGAATTTATCTATTAATCATCTTAAAAAATAATTAACTAAATATCACTCTCCAAATAAAAATAACAGCAATTCTCGTGAGCGCTAAAGTTTCTGTTTTTTACAGCATGATCAACAAGACTTTCCCAAAGTCTTCCCAAAGGTTCTACTTGGCACAAACACTAATTAAGCACATAAAACCACATCTAAATAGAGTCTATATGAATTATTTATTACTAAACAGGAACAAAAAGCAAGGGACAAAAATAAAATTGGGTTGCCTCCCAACAAGCGCTATCTTTTAACGCCCCTAGCTAGGCATGATGATTTCAATGATGCTCACATAAAGGATAAGAATTGAAACATAAAGAGAACATCATGAAGAATATGACTAACACATTTAAGTCTAACCCACTTCCTATGCATAGGTATCTTGTGAACAAACAACTTATGGGAGCAATAATCAACTAGCATAGGAAGGCAAAACAAGCGTAACTTCAAAACTTTAAGCACATAGAGAGGAAACTTGATATTATTGCAATTCCTACAAGCATATATATCTCCCTCATAATAATTTTCAGTAGCATCATGAATGAATTTAACAATATAACCAGTACCTAAAGCATTCTTTTCATGATCTACAAGCATAGAAAATTTATTACTCTCCACATAAGCAAAATTCTTCTCATTCGGAATAGTGGGAGTATCATAGGAAACTTGAATACTATAAATTGTTTCCACATTAAAAGAGTAATGTTCAGAGAAGGGGTAATAATAACCATGAAAAGTTTTATAAATATAATCACTACTTTTTATAGCATAAGTATCATCACAATAATCATCATAAGTAGGAGGCATGCTATCATCATTATAAACTTGCATACCAAAACTTGGGAGACTAAAAATATCATCTTCATTAATCATAGCTTCCCCAAGCTTGCATGCCTGCAGGTCGACTCTAGAGGATCCCCGGGTACCGAGCTCGAATTCGCCCTATAGTGAGTCGTATTACAATTCACTGGCCGTCGTTTTACAACGTCGTGACTGGGAAAACCCAATAGTATAGCAATTATCATATTCTTCCAAGCAAGTGCCAAAAAGATTTTCAAGATCACAAGAAGTATCATTATCTTCCACAATTATATTTTCATGAGGCACAATAGTAATAGGAGCAGCATTATTTGGGAGAGATATCTTTTTACCTCTCTTCCTTTTTCTTTTCTTCTTCTTCACCACATCATGTGTGGGTTCAATCCTCTTTTTGGAGCTCCTTATTAATGAGATTGGTTGAATAGGAGGCTCCTCCTCGTTACCTGATTCATCATAAGAAATAATAGGAGGATATTGGGAAGTCTCTTCCCTTTCATTAGTATTCTCTTCATCCTCTATTTGTTTTATTTTCTTTATGTAATTGGCAATATAAGGGTTTTCAATGCAATTCACCGCACAATACATATAAATTTTCTCTAGATCAAAACAAAGAACTTTATCAAGGGAAAATTTTGGAATATCCTTAATTCTACGTTTAATTTCTTCATAACCCAAAAGCAAACTAAGTTCATTATGATGTGCAAGGGAAATCAAGTCATCACAATTTTTGGACACGATACGGTCATGAAACAATTTGCATTTGATATTTAAATGACCATGTTCATTGCAAAGTTCGCAAGTATGGGTAAGATATCTTAAATTTTCAGCACATTCATCTAGCTCTTCTTGCAACAATTTGGTTTCTAAGTACTTATGCCTCTTGCAATATCTATCTTCCCTATTTGATGTGTACTTGCAAACCCAGTCTACTCCACAAAAATTGACATGTTTATAGGAGACATTTTCATCATAACTAGTGCAATCATCATTAGCATCATGGATATTCAAAGAATTTGTACTAACAACATTGCAATCATGCTCATCATTCAAATATATAGTGCCAAGCATTTTATAGATTTCTTCTTCTAGCACTTGAGCACAATTATCCTTTCCATCATACTCACGAAAGATATTAAAAAGGTGAAGCGTATGAGACAAACTCAATTCCATTTTTTTGTAATTTTATTTTATAAACTAAACTAGTGATAAAACAAGAAAATAAAAGACTCGATTGCAAGATCTAAAGATATACCTTCAAGCACTCACCTCCCCGGCAACGGCGCTAGAAAATAGTTGATGTCTACTACACAACCTTCTTCTTGTAGACGTTGTTGGGCCTCCAAGTGCAGAGGTTTGTAAGGACAGTAGCAAAATTTCCCTCAAGTGGATGACCTAAGTTTATCAATCGTAGGAGGTGGTAGGATGAAGATGTCTCTCTCAAGCAACCCTGCAACCAAATAACAAAGAGTCTCTGTGTCCCAACACACCCAATAACAATGGTAAATTGTAGGTTGCACTAGTTCGGCGAAGAGGATGGTGATACAAGTGGGTATATGGATAGTAGATAAAGGTATTTGTAATCTGAAATAATAAACAGCAAGGTAGCAAAAGTGATAAAAGTGAGCGTAAACGGTATTGCAAATGGTAGGAAATAGGGCCTAGGGTTCAATACTTTCACTAGTGTAAGTCCCTCTCACAACACTAACATAATTGGATCATAAACTATCCCTCAACATGCAACAAAGAGTACTCCAAATTCACTAATAGCAGAGAACGAACGAAGAGATTATGCTAGGGTACGAAACCACCTCAATGTTATTCTTTCCAATCAATCTGTTGGGCTATTCCTATAAGTGTCACAAACAGCCCTAGAGTTCGTACTAGAATAACACCTTAAGACACAAATCAACCAAAACCCTAATGTCACCTCAAGTATCCGTGGGTATGATTATACGATATGCATCACACAATCTCAGATTCATCTATTCAACCAACGCAAAGGACCTCAAAGAGTGCCCCAAAGTTTCTACCGGAGAATCACGACGAAAACGTGTGCCAACCCCTATGCATAGGTTCATGGGCGGAACCCGCAAGTTGATCACCAAAACATACATCAAGTGAATCACGTGATATCCCATTGTCACCACAGATATCCACGGCAAGACATACATCAAGTGTTCTCAAATCTTTAAAGACTCAATCCGATAAGATTACTTCAAAGGGGAAACTCAATTCATTACAAGAGAGTAGAGGGGGGAAGAAACATCATAGGATCCAAATATAATAGCAAAGCTCGCGATACATCAAGATCGTATCACCTCAAGAACACGAGAGAGAGAGAGAGATCAAACACATAGCTACTGGTACATACCCTCAGCCCCGAGGGAGAACTACTCCCTCCTCGTCATGGAGAACACCGGGATGATGAAGATGGCCACCGGAGAAGGATTCCCCTCTCTGGCAAGGTGCCGGAACGGGTCTAGATTGGTTTTCGGTGGCTACGGAGGCTTCTGGCGGCGGAACTCCCGATCTATTCTCTGTTTTGGAAGTTTTAGGTTACGTGGAGTTATATAGGTGGAAGAAGCACGTCGGGGGAGCCACGAGGGCCCCACGAGGCAGGGGGCGCGCCCCAGGGGGTGGGCACGCCCCCTACCCTCGTGAGCTCCTCCTTCCTTCCCTGACGTGGGGTCCAAGTCCATCGGGTGGCTTTCGTTCCAAAAATAACTTCTCTAGTTGATTTCGTTCCGTTTCAACTCCGTCTGATATTCCTTTTCTTCAAAACACCAAAATAGGCATAAAACAGCAAATCTGGGCTGGGCCTCCGGTTAATAGGTTAGTCCCAAAAGTAATATAAAAGTGGATAATAAAGCCCAATATTGCCCAAAACGGTAGATAATATAGCATGGAGCAATCAAAAATTATAGATACGTTGGAGACGTATCAATGACTTGACTGGATCTCTTTTACCATGAATTACAATGTCCAGTCAGTCCTTGATCTTTAAAGGTGCTCTGCATTTATGTTTTGCGGTCTTAGAAAGGGCTAGCGAGATACCATCTTGTTATATCATATCATGATTGTTTTGAGAAAGTGTTGTCATCCGAGATTTATTATTATTGCTCGCTAGTTGGTTATGCCATTGATATGAGTAAACATGAGACCTAAATGTTATTGTGAATATGGTTAGTTCATAATCTTTGCTGAAAACTTGAATGTTGGCTTTACATATTTACAACAACAAGAGCAAACCGAGTTTGTAGAAGTTTTTCTTTATCACTTTCAGTTTATCAACTGAATTTCTTGAGGACAAGCAAAGGTTTAAGCTTGGGGAAGTTGATATGTCTCCTTCGTATCTACTTTTCCAAACACTTTTGCCCTTGTTTTGGACTCTAACTTGCATGATTTGAATAGAACTAACCCGGACTGACGTTGTTTTCAGCAGAATTGCCATGGTGTTATTTTTGTGCAGAAATAAAAGTTCTCGGAATGACCTGAAAATCAACGAAGCATTATTTTGGAATATATAATGAATATTGGAAGGAAGATCCACGTCAGGGGGTGCCCCACCTGTCCACGAGGGTGGGGCGTGCCTGCCCCTCCTGGGCGCGCCCCCTGCCTCGTGGGCCCCCTGACGCTCCACCGACCTCAACCTGGACTCCATATATTCACTTTCAGGGAGAAAAAACCAGGGGAGAAGGATTCATCGCATTTTACTATACAGAGCCACCGCCAAGCCCTAAACTCTCTCGAGAGGGCTGATCTGGAGTTCGTTCGGGGCTCCGGAGAGGGGAATCTGTCGCCATCGTCATCATCAACCATCCTCCATCACCAATTTCATGATGCTCACCGACGTGCGTGAGTAATTCCATCATAGGCTTGTTGGACGGTGATGGGTTGGATGAGATTTATCATGTAATCGAGTTAGTTTTGTTAGGGTTTGATCCCTAGTATCCATTATGTTCTGAGATTGATGTTGCTATGACTTTGCTATGCTTAATGCTTGTCACTAGGGCCCGAGTGCCATGATTTCAGATCTGAACCTATTATGTTTTCATCAATATATGAGAGATCTTGATCCTATCTTGCAAGTCTATAGTCACCTATTATGTGTTATGATCCGTTAACCCCGAAGTGACAATAATCAGGATACTTACCGGTGATGACCGTAGTTTGAGGAGTTCATGTATTCACTATGTGTTAATGCTTTGTTCCCGTACTCTATTAAAAGAGGCCTTAATATCCCTTAGTTTCCGCTAGGACCCCGCTACCACGGGAGGGTAGGACAAAAGATGTCATGCAAGTTCTTTTCCATAAGCACGTATGACTATATTCAGAATACATGCCTACATTACATCGATGAACTGGAGCTAGTTCTGTGTCACCCTAGGTTATGACTGTTGCATGATGAACCGCATCCGGCATAATTCTCCATCACCGATCCATTGCCTACGAGCTTTCCATATATTGTTCTTCGCTTATTTACTTTTCCGTTGCTATTGTTATCATCACTACAAAATACCAAAAACATTACTTTTGCTACCGTTATTTTTAATATCGTTACCACTACTATAATATTACTTTGCTACTAAACACTTTGCTGGGGATATTAAGTTTCCAGGTGTGGTTGAATTGACAACTCAACTGCTAATACTTGAGAATATTCTTTGGCTCCCCTTGTGTCGAATCAATAAATTTGGGTTGAATACTCTACCCTCGAAAACTGTTGCGATCCCCTATACTTGTGGGTTATCACTAGTGTTTCCACGATTCCGAAAACTTTATGTGATGTGTTAGGTTTCCGTGAATTTGATGATTGTTCCTTAAATTTGCATCTTGCGGATTCCACTATTAAGAAACCTATGGGAAGAATTAATGATGTTCTTATTGTTGCTAATAGGAATTATGTGCCCGTAGGTTTCATTGTTCTTGATATAGATTGCAATCCTACATGTCCTATTATTCTTGGTAGACCTTTCCTTAGAACGATTGGTGCAATTATTGATATGAAAGAAGGAAACATTAGATTTCAATTTCCGTTAAGGAAAGTGATAACCCACAAGTACAGGGGATCACAACAATTTTCGAGGGTAGAGTATTCAACCCAAATTTATAGATTCGAGACAAGGGGGCCAAAGAATATTTGAAGGTATTAGCAGCTGAGTTGTCTATTCAACCACACCTAGAGATTAATTATCTACAACAACGTGATCAGTAGCATAGTAATATGATAGTTTTGATAGTAATAACAATAGCAATAGCAACGGTAAGAGTGACAGTAGTAATTTTGTAGCAAGTGCAACAGTAACGATAGCAGTGGTAACTTAGCAAGAACAATATAAGAGAAATTTGTAGGCATTGGATCGGTGACTTGTTGTTTGATATTCATCATGAGACAGTTATAACCTAGGGCCATACGACACTAGCTCCAGTTCATCAATATAATGTAGGCATGTATTCCGTAAATAGTCATACGTGCTTATGCAAAGAACTTTCATGACATCTTTTGTCCTACCCTGTCGTGGCAGTAGGATCCTATTGGAAACCAAGGGATATTAAGGCCTCCTTTTAATAGAGAACCGGAACAAAGCATTAACACACGGTGAATACATGAACTCCTCAAACAACGGTCATCACCAGGAGTGGTCCGACTATTGTCACTCCGGGGTTACCAGATCATAACACGTAGTAGGTGACTATAACTTGCAAGATCGGATCTAGAACATGGATATAATGGTGATAACATTAACGGTTCAGATCTGAAATCATGCCACCCAGGCCCAAAGTGACAAGCATTAAGCATGGCAAAGTCATAGCAACATCAATCTTACAACATAGTGGATACCAGGGATCAAGCCCTAACAAAACTAAATTGATTACATGATGAATCCCATCCAACTCCTCACCGACCAGCGAGCCTACGAAGGAGTTACTCACTCCCGGCGGGGAGTATCATGGAATTGGCGATGGAGAAGGGTTGGTGATGACGAAGAACGAAGACCCCCCCTCTCCGGAGCCCCAAATGGACTCCAGATCCGGCCTCCCGATGAAGAACAAGAGGTGACAGCAGCTCCGTCTCGTGGATCGCGATAATTCTTTCTCCTTATTTATTTCTGGAAAAATAAGATTTTATAGCATCGGTTTCATGGTCTGCGGGGCCACCAGGTGGGACAACCCACCTGGGCGCGCCAGGAGGGGGCGCACCCTGGTGGGTTGTGCCCACCCAGGTGTCCCCCCTCCGGTGGATCTTGTCTCTAGAAATTCGTGTTTATTGTATAAAAAATCCTCGCAAAGTTTTGTTCCATTCCGAGAACTTTTATTTCTACACAAAAACAACACCATGGTAGTTCTGCTGAAAACAGCGTCAATCCGGGGTTACTTTCATGCAAATCATGCAAATTAGAGTCCAAAACAAGAGGAAAAACGTTAGGAAAAGTAGATACGTTGGAGATGTATCAGAAAGGCATGGAACACTTTCCTAGAAAGAAAATTAAATTGCCTTATGAATCTATTATGAGAGCCACTTATGGATTGCATACCAAAGATGATAACACTTAGATCTATTCGTGTTTTATGACTAGCTAGGGGCATTAAACAATAGCGCTTGTTGGGAGGCAACCCGATTTTATTTTTGTTTTTGCTTTTTAGGTTCTGCTTTGCAATAAATATTTCATCTAGCCTCTGTTTAGATGTGGTTTTATGTTTTAATTAGTGTTTGTGCCAAGTAAGACCTTTGGGATGGCTTATAGTGATAGTTGATTTGATCCTGCTGAAAAACAGAAACTTTTGCGCCCAGCGGATTAGTTTTATTTTTTTACAGAAGCGCGATAAAATACCAATTCTTTTTTCATAGGATTTATAAACAAAGTTTAGGACTTATAATTTCTCAGGATTTTTTTGAGTTACAAAAGTGTTCTAAATATCCAGATTGCTACAGGTTGTTCTGTTTTTGACAGACTCTGTTTTTCACGTGTTGTTTTCTTATTTTGATGCATCTATGGCTAGTATCGGGGGGTATGAACCATGGAAAAGTTGGAATACAGTAGATATTACACAAATATAAATAAGGAATGAGTTCATTACAGTACCAAAAGTGGTGTTCACATTGAGTCCATAGGCATGTTGATATTGTTTAAAGGAGAACAAGGTTGCTAACCTCAGTTTCTTTCTTCATGTGCTTAAAGATCAACTCTCGAAAGCCCTCAATAGTCTTTCATTTTTTCCACTATATTTTTCACATTTTCATTGTCCAGAGCCTCTAAGCTCTTCCACTTCGAATCCTCCGAAATTCATTCAGATATCGACATTGCAAAACCCGAGTTAGTCAAAGCTCCCAAACTCCTCTCATTCGCAACCTCTGGAGCACCCTGCTCATACTTATTGAATTGCTCAGGCACCCAGAACGCTTTTGGTCATTCTCAAACAGATCCTAGTGGTATACATAGGTGATTCGCTGGCTAGTCAGATCCTCCAAAGTAGTTTCGGTATAACCTTACGAGCTATATGAAAGTTCTCCCTTTTAGTTTTGTTGGGCGGTGCCGAACATATCATTCAGAGCGTCTGAGCTATGATTAAAAGGTGTATAGTGGTCAGATTCATGGTTCAGTCTATATGTAGACTCATCTATCCCATCAGTTTACTCGAAGCAACACTCATTAAATTCATGTTTTATGATAAAGAACTTCAGCTCCTTGTGCTGAGTCCAAAGGGCTTTCCACTCAAACCATCAATCCACTCCTTTGAGCTATAATATCCTCCTTGGTTTCCACTACTAGTCCAATCCAAAGCCATATCTTGAGAGAGTTTTGAGTTTCGAGGAGGTTATATTTTGGAGCAAAAGAGCAAGAGATTCATCACCAAGAAACCTTAATCTTGTAACTTTTGGAGTGTGCCCGCCTCCTAGATCAGGCTAGGTGTGCTTGAGAGCCTTTCAAGGTGTGAAGGAACCTATTAGTTTGTACGGGCTAGGGGATTTCTTGCTTCATGAAGATCTACCCCTACCGAAGCTTCATGGTCATATGTCATGATAGCATTGACTGGTTTCTCTTTTGTGGGCCCTTCATGGGTGTAGTACTTTATGGAGTTGATCCTACGTGGATCTCGCAACTAGGATGCTTTTTATTCTAGAACCTTTGTGGTTTGAATACTCCATCAATGTGGAGTAGAATAGCACCCACTATCCAAACCACGTGAAAAGTATTCATGAAGGCTCCCTATGTTTGCATTCCTCTAACATTTACCTTTATTTATGCAATTGTTATTTTGTTTCTATACCCTAGTAGACTTGCATGTGGAAGATAATCCTAGGGTACCACTAGAGCTTAAACTACCAAGAACTTCAAAACTGGTAAAAGTGTCCTCTATATTTGTTAGTAGCCTATTCAGCCCTTCTATACTATACTGAATGGTCCTACACTCCCATTTCCAATGCTCCAGGTGAAAATCCAAGTCTGTTTTGGTAGACCCACTAGTAGTTGCATGTTGCGTCTTACTCTCTTGGAGCATCATCAGTGAGTGCAAGGTTCCTCCGGTCATGCTAGCGTGTTTGGGCCAGATTGTATCATCACTAAAGCTCGGCCCTAGCATCTAGTTATCACATTTTCCTCCTCTCATATACATATGTCTCCATCATATGGTCTCTCGTTCCTTTCTAGTGTAGACAGGGTCGGTGCTCCTCGGTTCAGAGCGAGAGGACAGAGGCCTCTCTCCAGTGGCAATTTGGTGGAGACGTTGAGGCAAAGTCTGACGCTTTTCCTCTAGGAGTTGTGTGTTCGTGTGCCATCGATGGCGTTGGTTACTTCACGTGGTGTTTTAGCCACTCATGTGGTTTTGCTCACTGGCAAGCTTATGGTGTCCAGTAGTGTAGCCATGTTACCTTTTGACAGTATTCACCTTGTGTGTTCTAGTTTATTTTATGAACCTGTAAGATGGTTTCCTTAACACATTTTATTCTTTTGTTGCTTTGCCTTTTCTATATAGCAGGCTGAAAGACTATTCTTCAATATTGAATCAAAGTAACTAGAAAATTTTCTTACTAGTTTTATGGAAGGGATAACCTCCTATTGCCCCGCATCCGAGCATACATACAACCAAAAAATGTTTTTGCTGTGAACAATTAAAGTAAAATCAACTAGGATGATATTCATCAATTTGTTCATATTTTTCTAAAATGCACCCGGGTCCTAAAATAATATTATGTGTGTTCGTTGGGTCCCATAAGTATGAACACACAGAACTAGATCCAAATGAGAAGAAGTTGTCACTCACATCTCTTAACTAGGTCTGGTCTACCTCTATGGAGCATTGATTTGTGTCACACGGGCTTTGTGTTACATATAAAGTCTATGAAAAGTCCCCTCTTGTAATTTCGTTGTCTACCCCGAGCTTCTCTTCAATAAGAGGCAACAAGTTCACCAACACCCTTGCGTGTTCTGTTGCGCACTGCGAGTCCCTCACTTATAAGGTGAAGCTTTCTTCGATGTTCCACGGTGATTCCCTATCTGTGATACTCCATTCCTTCCATATGTACTAGATGGAGGGAAGCTCACACCCTCCCCTTAGGACATGAGGCAAAGTACCACAACCTCTGACGCATCTGGCCTCTACCTGTTCGAACACTGCCCATTGCCTTATACTACTGCTTGACCCTACCATGGACTAGCCCACATTGCCCTACTCCTCATGTTGTTTTTCTTCCTCGCATGTTGTCGAGGCTCAAAGGTGATGCTCATGTCCCACCCCACATGATGCTACCCTAAATGGACGTACCATGTCGGTGCTACTAACCCAATCATTGCTCTGCTTTTCTTGCTACTGAGACCACTGCTGCCGCGGAGCCTCCTGATGAGCAATGTGTTTGTCCTCACCTCTGTTGCCCAATGTACATCTCACTTGCTCTATATAGGGGGGTGCAAGATTAAAGTGGGGGATGAATAGATCCGTGCGTGGATAAGAACATCCAACGTGAGAAAGAGATTGTAAGATTTAAAGTGACAACTTTCTGAAGGACTTCTTTGGCATAACAAAGGTGGCATGGTATCTATCAATGCGTGACGGGTTGGTAATCGAGGATAGAAAACGACGATAGAATAAAAAATGTTGCTAAGGTAATATGGTACCAGTGAAGTATATGTAGGCTTATCGAATCCAAATTCGCACATCAACACATGAATACAAAAGAAACAACATAAATAAGTTTATTTATAATGGAAAAGGCATTAAGACCCAGGAAATATGATGCACAACTTATACAAATACTTCAAAAAATTGTTCATAATTTTTCTACTTTCAAAAGTGTTTTTTTAGATAGAGCAATAAAATATTCAACTATATTGCTTTTGGATGCTTCTACAACCTTATGATTGCTCCACGAGGTTGTGTGTAAACTCGACGCTTGTCCTCTTCCTCCCAACGCAAACGTCATGCTTCTTTTTTCCACATTTACCACTTCCAAGTTTACAAGGGCCATGCTTGTGGTCTACGGTGGGAAGCCGCGCTAGTCTGCCAGTGTCTTTTTACCCTAGTGTGGTGTACTGGTAGATGTGACTATCGATTGATCTGTTATCAAGATGCCGTCTAGAAAACCGCTTCATCCAAGGTGAAAACTCTTCTCTTGACCTTTATATGTCAGGCTCAATGGTGACGAACTTGCGTCATTACCTTGTTTAAGGCGTCATCTTCTTGTGTGGTGTCAGTCTTCATTGGTTGGCCTCGGCAACGGATGAAAATTCTTGTCTAGGCCATCTACAGCCGGACGTGACAATGATGACATATGACGTTTATCCCTTGTTTATGCCGTTGCTGCGGAATAACTCAACTTAGTGTGGATGTGTTTACTTTCATATTTTGTATTGTTTAGCTTTGTTATGTACTTTTCTTAATAATGTTCAACCCGGGGTTTCAACCTCCTTTTTGAAAAGGGGAAAAGACAATTACTTAGACTAATTTCTGTTTTAGTTTTTAGTTTACTCTTTGGTTTATCTATACTCTTATAAAAAACCGAGTTGGTGATGATGGTGTGCCTGACATCTTGCAATATAGACCGCCTGATCTATATCTGACGGATAGAAAGCAAACTATGGCAATTTTGCAAAAGGATACCCGCACCTCTCTTATTCATCCTTATCTCCCACAACTTCATTGTTGGGTAACTAAAAAAAGGAAGCCTCTAAAACAATCTGCCATGGTGGCCGCTGCCGGCGTCGTCCATTTCCATGCCTCCGCTAAGTCCGACCACCAATCACCACCGCGCCCCACTCCTCCTCACCTTATCTCTCATCTTTCTCGAGATATCATTTTTTCGATGAAATTCTCAAGATATCATTAGTTTTTACACATGAGATTACTCCTGCATGGGTCAATCACAACAGGTGTTTTGTAAAAAAATGCATCTTGATATTCCGTGCAATGCACGGGCATCTTGCTAGTAGATAGAAAAAAATGACTGGCGTGCATACAAATTTCAGGAAACCTGTTAATAGAACATTCCTTAAAAAGGCTAACGAGTAAATACACAAGTAAACTAAGAATATAATTGAATTAGTATTAATATCGTGTAAATCGATGACCCGAGTATTTAAATGATTGGATTAGGACAGATCAAATAAAATTTGGATTCCGCAGAAAATCCACTAGCCCTCTTCTCTTTAACAAGTCTTTCGTTTGAGACATCAATCGAACACTAGCTAGTGCATGGCATGATCGTGGCAACGGCGGATGCCGCATGCCCAAGCTGTCGCGGCAACGATTCGGTTTCATTTTCCATCTACGTTTTAGGGAAAACAAATCTCCATACAAAATTGCTCATGAGTCTTGAAACTGGCTAGCATAACTTTTGTTACAAATGAGTAAGGCGCCTGAGATGAAAAATCCTACAAAACATGCAGAAAGAAACACACATACACACACACAACATCACAATTTGTAGCATAATAAACTCTTCCCTAAATCCTATCGCATGAACGAATCAGTTAAAAGATACAATTTAGCCTAGCATGAACGATAAGAGTCACTCGGGCTAGCCAAGGAGACCACCTGTGATATACCCACACACCAAGGCTAAGCTAAGCCTTGATGAGAGGAAGAATCCACAGGCAAGTCATCCTTGGCTATCAGAGATCAAAACTCTTATCACCATGTAAGGCTTGCTCTCTTTGATCTGTTTTCTCCTTGCTAATGCTTCCTTCTGAGGTCTATTTATAGTAGTTTGCAAAGAGAAAATGACCTAACTATATATTCTCAGGAGTTACAAAAAATATTTATATATTCCTAGATGTCAACCATATCTCTCAAGGCCTCATCATTCTGCCCATGTATCAAGAATATATTCTTATCAATTAGAGCGTGCATGATACTTTATTAATCTATCTTGAGCTTTCCCTTTTCAAAAAGTAGATTTGGAGGATGACAGGCATGCACATGCTTGCACACCTGCCATCTTGGGTAAGGGGGGACGTGTTTTGACACCTTCAAAAAGAAGATTTTATGCTCGAATATGTGTTACATATGGGTGACTCAATTTAATTGATCATTTATTTATACATATAATTGCGTCGAATAAGCTTGGCTTGCTTTTGACCTAGCTAGTGGCTACAGAGATATATACTCGAACAACATCTTCCATGACAATGTTGTTATATTCCGTCAACAAGCTTCGCATCCCATATATATTGATGACCATGCATATGGTTACCCAGCCTATTAGGTGCCTGATCGGTCAAGTGAAGTAACTAATTAATGCGGAATGCTACATCTATGTGCTCTAAGCAGCGCCTGCCCTAGATTATTGTTCTCAAAATAAAAAAGGAGGCGTTTTACCCAGTTTTACGCATCGACTGATACATGCAACCATAAAATATGTAAAGGACAAATACAGAAATACGTTCTTTTGAACTGCAACAAAAGGAATGTACTATACGTTCTCACCCCATCGGACCGCCCGATGAAGATCGTGCGACGGCTTTACTGTATAGTACATTCAGAGTGAAGCCTTAGTAATTTGATTGCATGGTAGTTAAAATTGCTAGTACAATTTCAGCCCTTCTTAAAGTTCTGTGGAGTATAACCAGAAAAACCTCTATATCTAGACAGCTTCATTGCTTCAGAATACTATTATTTTTTAAAAAAAATTGAACTACTCCCGAGACGTGCAATATAATACTTCTGTTTCCTAACACATATATAATCTGTATCTGCAAAAGAGACGTGCTACAGCAATTTGCCAAATGATTGTATTATCTAGCCTTGTCGTTTAGAGAAATGGGGAGACTGGCTCGGTGCTTTGCATCTCATGTATGTGCACCTAGTCTGCTTTATTTGGCATAAGCACGGGAGTACTTATCTTCTTGTCTATACACATGCATGCATGTAGTGCCATGTCTTCCCCCATGGGGTTGAGATAGGGATGGGCAAACAAAATATATGCATGCATGTATTGACAACAATATCTAATCAATAGAAAAAAATGAATTTTTTTGTGAGTAATCAATTATTTTATATGCCATCATGCAAGTTTTTATATATGACACCACTATTAAATCTTATGTTGCACCTTTTTTAAAACTGTGTTTTTGTATATGCTCTCTATTGGACCAAAAATGTACATTTGAACTTTTGCCCAAAATAGTGTGCTAAAGAGGTAAAAACCTGCATTCCTAATTGTACAAAAGTTTCCGTATGTTTAGATGCATTCTTCGTGATAGAATTACCTTTGTTAAGGTATTAAAAGCATCAATATTGTAGGACCATAATGACACAACTTTTGCTTGTGGGAAGGCTTCAATTGTTGCGTGTGTGGGCTTTCTAGATAATTAATTATTGGTCTTCCTTTCGTTTATCCACATCTTCTCATTTGGGTAAAGATAAATCTACCTTTTCACGGATCCTAGGGCTTCTCCTTTCAGTAGCGGGCATGCGGTTTGGGACCCCCCCCCCCAACCCTCTTGATTTTTTGGATGCGAGTGTTCTTGCGGAAATTGGTTCAGGCACTAGCACTACTAGGGAAAACCTTATACACCGAATCTTACCAGTAGCACGGGACAAAAATAAGCGCTACTACTACTTACCACTAGCGCGTGGCAAAGAAACGCGCTGCAGCTAAGTTTGTAGCAGTAGCGCGTCTCAGCGAAGAAGCGCTACAACTACGATTTCCCTACTGTTCTCGCCAGGCTACCAATAGTAGTAGCGAGCTTAAGCAAAGCGCGCTGCTGCTAAGGTTGTTGTAGCAGCGTGTTTTACGCAGAAAGTGCTACTGCTAATGAAAGGAAGATAAAATGAAAAACGTATAGAAAAGTAAATGAAAATAAAAGAAATAGAAAAAGAAAAAGGAAAAAATGAAAATGTGAAGGAAAACAAATGAAAAATAAAAATAAAGGAGAAAGGCGTAGCAGCAGCGTGCTTTCAGGACAGGCGCTATAGCTAACTTAGTAGTAGCGCGTTTTTCCAGCCAGCGCTATAGCTAAGTTAGTTATAGCTAATGTAGCAATAGCACTTTTCCTGGACCGCCCTACTGTTATTTTTGACTCAACCGCGCGGTTCTTCTTCCCCACGGCCACTTCCCCCAAATCCAACTCCTCTGTTGTCACCGCCGTCGTCGCCCTGCATTGCCGTCGGCCACTGCGCGCTCTCCCGTCGCCCTCCGCACGCCCTCAACGCCGCCCCCGCCCCCGACCTCGATGCCTCCCCTAACCCTGACCTCACTGCCGCCCTACATCGCCGCCCTCCGTCGCGCGCCCGAGCTCGACCCTGACCTCGACGCCGCCTGCCCCTCCCTCGGCCGCTCCCTAACTCTGTCGACGCCTGAGGTGAGCACGTCTACACCTCCTCCTCCTCCCCTACCTATGCCTAGCTAGGGTTCCTAGGGTTCATCAAATTTTATAGTGCATCAAATTAGTTAGGGTTCATCAAATTAGATGCTAATTAGGGCAGTAGTTGTAGATGCTTAATTGTAAACTAGATGTTAATTAGGGCAGTAGTTGTAGATACTTAATTAGTTTTTAGGACAAATTCCTAGGGTTCATCAATGGGTGCTTAAGTAGTTGTAGATGCTTAAGCACCTAGGTAGGGTTCATCTAATTAGTTAGTACTTGTAGATGCTTAAGAACTAGGGCAGTAAGGTTAGGGCAGTAGGGTTTAACTAGATGTTAATTAGGGCAATAGTGTTTAGTTTAGAGAAAAAAAATTCAATATAGTTTTTTTACTGTTTTTAGTAAGTGTTTAAAATAATTAGTAAGTAAATTAATAAACTAGTTGAACTAGTTTAGTTTTAGTAAGAACTAGTTGAATTAATAGAACTAATGTATTTTTAGTAAGAAAATTAATATAACTAGTTGAACTAGTTTATTTTTAGTTTATTTCTATTTATAGTAAGTTTATATTTAGTAAGAACTATTTGAATTAATAGAACTAGTTGAACATGTCACATTTGTTGTTATTTTTTTAGTTTAAGCAATTATTCCCGCATCGATGTCGTTCGCTAGGGTTTTATTTATAGGGTTTTTGTTTTTGCAGAAATCAAGGAGCCCCTCCATCATCCCCGCCGTCGTCCCCGTCACCGACCCCCTCCGACCTCGAGGTGAGACTAGCCAAATCTCCATGTCAATATGAGTCCTATAAGATATGATATAGATAAAAACATGTATATTTGTGTTGCTCAAATAGGATATGTGGTTGCCCAAGTGGCCGGTCATGTTCAGGTTACACCTCTGAGTGGCCTATGTTTTGCCGGAGTGTTGATTAATTTCCGTTCCAGCAAATTTCAGGCGCTCGATATGTCCTATTTTAGAAAAAGGTCGTGCCGGAATTTTTCGTGAATTTTGGCATGACTTGTGCTAGAATATGTAGGAAATATCGAGTGGCCTGGATTTTCTAGAAAAATAATTAAACGACATTTCGGGTTGACATTAAGTCTGCTAAGGCTCCATCACCGAAGGTCGAAAAATCAGTGAGGGAGTGTATCCACCCTATATGAGAGAGGACGAAGAATCCCGACTGTTGTCGTGGGGGTCGTTTCTCCTTCTTTTCCTTGTGCTAGACCTTTGTTATGCACTAGGGAAAGAAGGAGTAATGACCATCACCGACGGTCGCAAATGTCAGAGAGGAATCAGTGAGGGAGAGTCTCCACCATATAGACTCGGCAGACCGATAGTCAACCCGTGATGAATAATAATGATCTAATTTAATTTTTATAGTACATATATTTAATTGTACAAGTTTAATATTTGAATTACGAACATAGGAAATGTCGTACTCGGACGACGAAAGTCTCCCGGGGGAGTGCTCCTGGTGCCACGACGACTGGGGTTTCTGCGACAGGCCTCACCTGGAGGAAGATCGGCGCTTCAGCATTAAGCTCGAGGAGGCCTTCGATTGTGATACGGCAAGCTACGACACAAAGTGTTTTTTCGTAATTAAGCTCGACTTCTACTACTTCAACGTGTAATCTTCGTCTTTTACAATTCTTTTAAAACTTAATTACATTGCTAACTACGAAGTTATTACTATGTTTTTCAACAGAAAATCCCGGATGATTATGTGCCTCATCTGATGTATCAGAAAGGTCGCCTTAATGTTTTGAACATACAGCCAGGTCGTCCTACGAATCTCACCTGTCCATATCGGATTTCTAAAAGAGATGGAGACATGAAAATAACAGAATGGAAAAAATGTATGGACAGTCGTAAGGAGATACTTGGAAGCAACATTGTGCGAAAGGCAAGAATTGGAGACAGGATAATCTCCATTCTCCATAATGGAGAGTCAGGGGCTATTTTGTTTTATGCTATTTTACCTAAGAGAATATAGTAGGTTCTAAGAGAATGTAGTAGATCCTATGAGGTACAATATTTATTATGTGGTACAATGTGTTAGAGTTGATGATGAGGAGTAGTTGTGATTATGACTAGTGATCAACTTGCTATGTGATGTCTCATTGATGAAAACGATGATCATAAGGAGGTGTTATATGACAATGATGTATTATGATGATAAGTTGTTAATGATATGATGATGACGATGATGATGATGACGATGATATTTATTATACCATTGGGTGAAAGAACCGTGGATTAGTTTCAAGTGGATGTCCACTTGAAACTAGTCCACGGTTCTTTCACCCAGTGATGTAATAACTCATTACCATGTAAAAACAATCTCTAAATTGCTGCTGTATGAAAACTTGTATAAAGGCGTATGAATAAAACATGAAATAAAAAATAAATAAAATATGAAATTATAGTAGTAGCGCGTGCTGGGAGAAGCGCTACTAGTAATTACCAGTAGCGCTGTTTGAAGAAAACGCTACTATTAAGTCGATATAGCAGTAGCGTGGGTTAACCCACGCTACTGCTAACCTTTAGCTGTAGCGTCGTACCAGTAGCGCTCCATCCGCTCTACTGATAGGCCTAAAACCCGCGCTGCTGCTAGGCTTTTCCCTAGTAGTGTAGTGGGGTTGTAGTTAGTGACTCTATGGGCATTGTTGTCCTCTCAGTTTAGAGTTTCGTTCCAAGATGTGCTAATGTGGAGGTGGTGGATCTTCGTGCATGTTTGGCAGGCTTTTATATTGTCGTTCTTTGCAGCAACAGATTGTTCTGGAGACTGTGCCTTTATGTTTATCAATTTCTGCTAAACACTAACTTGAACAGATTATTGTTGGTTCAATTGAAGGAGGTAATTGAGGTGATGCAATTGCTGCCAAGTTTTGAATTAGCTAATATCAAGAGAGGTGTGAATACGGTCACACTTGATATTGCTAAGTTTTCTCTTTCATGTAAATATGATGGTTTATTAGTGGGGGTTGTTCTGTCCTGCATGATGGTGGTTATTGGAAATTATTGTATGAACACTACGTGATTAATACGTGTGGTGATTTCAAAAAACAGTGTATGGTCATGTTACATCCCCAACATATCTATAATATGTGTATGTTTCATTCCTACTATCCATTATTATGCAACATCTTTGAAGTTTATTTGGAACTAACCATTAATTTAGTCCCTAGTGTCAGATCCATATTTCTACTGTTTTTTATATTTCAAAGAAATAAAATATCTATCCACCTCAGAAAACGCGAGGACCAGATCCATTTGAGGCCCAGAACACTGGGTCACCCACCCTATGGGGCCCTAGCTAGCTGTTAGGGCGTCTACATAGGGCACCAGAGCACCCTAGGGATCTATTGGTGTTCTTCCCTCGCCAGCAATGCTACATATAACACTGTTGTCATATTTATCGAGCATTTTTTCTCATGCTCCCAATTCATGTTCTGAGATGATCTTCGTTTCACCCTGATTTGGTACCTGCTGGAGATGTGAGTTCATCGTCGTCTTCAACAATCTTGATTATCGCTTCTCCAATATGATTTGTGAGTAGCCCACCCATGTCCTAGGGTTAACGGTGGTAGCCTAGATGTAATCTCTCATTTTTTTTCTTAATCACTACAATGGACATATGAGTTGCCTATAATGATTATGGTTCATATTGTGTTAATGCTCTATATTTGATTATAGATGCATAATTTTCTTCGGTTATTTGTCTTGTCATGGGCAGTTTAGAAGGATAATCAATAGTGTTACTAGTGTACATTAGTTTGGCTTAATCTTGCAAGTAAACTACCATGGTGATAGTGAATGGAAAAGGCTTGCATTGTATTATTGTCAACAAAGATAGATATGTGTATGAGGCCTCTAATGAAAGCTTGTAAACAACAGTATGTCATCTTGCTTAAATAAAGTGTTTGTTTAACACTTAACTCTTGGATGATGCATAGAGAATCTTCATCAAATAGTTGATTATTAACTAATGCAAGGAGAGTTTCGGTCTATAGAATTATTGGCATCCTGCCTATATAAGATCAACACACGTTACACACAAGCTAGCATTAGCATGCAATATTTCTTATTCTCTTTTTTCGCATGACAATGTTTCTTCCCGCACTTCTTATCTTATGGGTACCCTAGGTGAACCTATGAACACCAGTCCAGTTTTTAGCATAAGAAAACACTTCCAACAGATTTTACACATACTTTTTTCAGCTATCATTTATTCCAAAAATATACAAAAATATCACCTACCACATTATCTTTTAATATCTTGCAGAACTAGCAAAGCTAGCAAGCTCACACCCTTGTTAGTGTTGTCAAGGGTACAAGTGAAGCTTTATTTGTGTGACAGAGCTTAGTAGTGTAAGAACCTTGTACCTCTCCACGGATTGATGACTTGGATTCTGAACTGAGGGAAAATCTGCTACTAGCACAAGCTCCTGCACTTTGGAGCCCAACTACCTTACATCCTTTACTTGGTGTAAGCAGCAAACATGTTGTAGCACTGGACGTACGTCATTAATAATGAGAGAGGATGAACATGTCAACTTATTTCTTAGAAACATGATTAATGATCTAACCTACAAGTCTAATCGGTTCAAGGACACTAATTGTAACACAAAAGCAATGTCCAGGGCTATGTTCAAAATATTGGATAATGGATTTTTATTAGTTTATCTCTGGCATTACTGATACCAAATAAAAAAATTGAAATGGAGGCAAAAGCTTTGCCTCATCCATTAATTAAGAAGAAAAGAGTTATCTCAGTCAAAATCTTGCTCTATGAGAAGATATGTAGTTAATCTAGGAAAATTATCGATTTTTTTGCTAAGCTTGTTCGTGTAATGCCCTTTTAACACAAATAAAATGTATAGTAAAATAATACTTAAACATAATAAGTGTATTATTTATTTATTTTATGTTTGGTTAAGAAAAACATAAATAAGACATACTAAATTATTTATCAGAAAGCACATGACGTATGTATAGTATGATCATAGTGTTCATTAATTACTATAATATCTTGATTGAGATTTGAATGTATAATTTTATTTTTATTATTTCTTAAAGGAATATGTTAGCTACATATTGGTCCATATATCTCCGTCAAAATAGCGTGCCAAATATCGTCTCATATAATGGTCTATATTAGTCTATATACGTGGGAAATCATATGCTATATCCATTTGTACCCTACCAAACCAATATATCGGTGACACTGGACTATATTTAGAGCTTTGGTCTTGGCACGACTATCACTCCTTGAGGTCCACTACACCTCTGTAAATATTTTTGAGGTATTTAAAATTCATAATTTAGGTGGGGAGTCTCAACCCCGTGAAAGAATTAACTACAGGTGGATTGGCTATCACCAATTGCGCTTAGAAGAAGAAAAGTGTTGCGAGATGATGTTATTTCTCATGGCACTCGGTTACAGGTTTACAACAATGCCCTTATAAACTAGAGCTATATATATGCATCGAAACAGTAAAAGGAGATCCAAAGCCTAAATATATATTCCGGATGAAGAACGTATCTTATTGCATATCTAGTGTGTGCTCGTTTTCTCCCTTGACACCTTTCTAGTTTCCTCCATGCTTTCTGCGTATATATATTACACACATAGTTAGCTAAGACCTGTAATTTATGCGGCATACAGGTGGCTCTTCAACTGTGCTCGGGTACTCTAGAGGTCGAGTTTGCGGCGTGCGATCAGGGCCTCCAGTTGGCGCAGCACTGGACTTAGTTGCCGCTCCAAGTGGTCCGAAATCATCAAGCTTCTCTAGGTCGTAGTCACTAACGCACTGCATGCTGGTTAGCAAACTCCCCTCAGAAGATTAGCATTATCATTTCAAACGATTGTAAGACCCAAATTGATTAAATGAAATGTCTTTCCCCCTGCAAATAAATAAATAAAGAGTAGTTATCTAGGAGACCTCAAGTAAATGTGAGAATACAAGAAAGCATTTACGTACGTTGACTGCATTTGCATGTGTAGCTAATCATGCAGAAAGAGCATTTTCTTTTGTTTTCTCTTCTAAACAACAAAAATGTCTTTCCCCTACTGTCTTGAGAAAATGCATGTGTATAAGCAATAAAAAACCGAGTAGCAATTTCAGCCTAGCATGAGCAGCAAGAGCCACTCAGACTAGCCAATGTGACTGCCCATGAGACCCCACACCAAGGCTAATTAAACCTTAAGCGAGGATAAAGACACAAGCAATCCTTGGCTACCAGAGGTAAGGCCCTTGCAGACATGTAAGGCTTGCTCTCTACTCTCCTCCTTACTCATATCATTATGGTGCACTAGGGGTTGGGGCCCGGTGGCGCCTCCTGGAAGGAAGTTTGTGCGGTGCCAGCTTGACAAGCGACCTTTCCACCCCTTTTTTCTCTAATTGCTGGTGAACATGCACATATAAGCAAGGAATTTACAATAGAATTTACAACTAATAACAAATCAAACAACCTTTGAACAAACAACAATATTTTAGGCCTCGATGCCTTTGGGTGGTGGATTATTCCCAACCAGATTAAACACTATATTGTATGAATAACAACAGAAAATTGTAAAACCAAACTGGCATAGAACCAATTGTACACTTGAGGGGCATGAGGTTGATGCTCGGCCAACAGTTGAAGTTTACGACGACAGAGCTGAAGCTCCTCCTGTTCACCGGCTGAAGCTCTGCTAGCAGTAGATGTTTACAATGACACAAGAGATGGTGTCTTTGCTCCTCCTGTTCACCGGCTGCTCTGCCAGATGCTTTGCAGCTGCCTGTCCGTCCCTCTGGTGTCATTGATCTCATCAACAGCCTCCCTTGATTGGTCATCACCTGAATTTGTGTCATACTATTTTTGTTACTGTCATTTGCATAATGTAAACCTATAGCTGTGTAAATAATGAATGTTTTCTATTAACACCGAATCTGAGTAACTGTGCGCACTAATCCTGCTTGTACATTTGTTAACGTGCATATGCAGTCCAAATGAGCGCCAGTTAAAAAAAAGAATACACGTAATAGAATGCAGCACGGGAGTATTCACTCATAAAGCAGAAGGGGTAACTCGATGACCCAAAATCATGCCTAATTCTGGTTTGAACAATTCAACAGATAAGGTATGCTCCTATTGCCTGAAATAGAAAAAATAACTTAAGTACTATGGTGGTGGCTATTAAAGAATGTGGTTATGACCAAAATGTAGTAATAAGAAAAGCATTGACTACCTAATGAATAAATTTAGAAAGAACCAGGAAAAACCAATATCTGCAACAATGGGAACTGCAAGTAAAATATTTTCTAGTGGTCCAACCGAATTCATATTATTAACTTGGAAGAAGATAAGCGCATGTGTAGTGAAATACACATTCGCTGAGATTTGAATTGCCTAGTAAGGATTTATGTTGAATGG
The DNA here is from genome assembly GCF_003073215.2 of Triticum urartu. Taxonomy (NCBI): domain Eukaryota; kingdom Viridiplantae; phylum Streptophyta; class Magnoliopsida; order Poales; family Poaceae; genus Triticum; species Triticum urartu. The sequence continues at coordinate 258,113,700 of NC_053028.1, read as the reverse complement.
AATCGACAATCATAATAATATGAGTAGTTCTTAGCTTTTCTTGAACAACAAATATAGCATAAATATATGAACATACACTAACTGGTTTCATCGGTGCCACATTACCACTGTCATACTTAATTCTTGATTGTATAAACTATAAAGAAAAAGGAAAAATGGCAGAAAGTAAAATAGTTTAGTAGTTCCACAATCCTTTTTTCTGCTCATAGATAACTGAAGGCTTGTGGGATGCACATCTCTCTTTGTCGAACAGAAAAAAATTACTACCAAATGTGTCTTTCCTTTTTAAGGCCACATGATTTGTTAAGCCGAGCAAATAATTCTAGGAGAAAACTGAACATACACAAGATATCAGCATAACTATCAGAATGTAAATTCCAAAATATTTATAAAATATCTTGCTGAAGTAACAATAATAATAAATACCTGAAAATTATCTGCGCTGGCTTTCTTTGCTGACTGGTTATGTAGAAGTCCAGTACAAGTTCCCGGAATGCAAAGTTAAAGCAAATTTACATCCTCCAAGTGTTGATATTCATAGAAGCTAGAGATATTTTCTTAATAGGAAATATTACATCCCCAATATGATGACAGCGCCATAAGATACCTGTGACAGGTGGGGTAATATAGTGGGCCCTGCATGTCCCAATAATTGGAATGTGGACTTCTCTTGGATCAACTCCAAGCACTTCCGCCTGCAAAAAAGCAACAAGAGGAACAGTAAATGAGAAAGGGCCATAAGCATTGCAAGTAGACTATCTAAGCACATGATGTTGAGCTTGAGCATGTAAAAGCTTTTTAAGAGAAGATATTCAAGATGGTTTCCTCAGGCTGCATACCACAAAGGTGTTAGGCCTCGCCACATCAAATGTTGTCACTCCAAGGAGACGCTTGGGATAATAAGTTCCAGCTCTCTTGAAAACCTGCGCAGCAATGGGGGTGGTTGAGTTCACAGGGTTGCTGATCAAACTCACAATTGCATTAGGACACTCTTGGCAACGCCTTCACAGATTGAGCAAACAATCCTAGCATTTTTGTTGAACAGATCATCCCTTGTCATTCCTGGTTTTATTGGGAGTCCACCAAGGATGATGACAGGATCCATTCCCGTGCCACCTCAAGTTGTTGTTGGCCAAGGAAGCCCCACACCTAAAAGTTACATCTTTAATAGTTATTTATCACATCAGTATCTATGGTCAAATGCAACACATCTAGATAAAACAGTCACATTATACCATGCATTCTTATAAATCAAACTGAAAGGACAAGAATATGTGTATGTGCAAGTTCCTGACTGGAACTATAAGAGAAAGCAATACAAATGTAACACATTCAGACAACAGATCAGCTCGAAGAGAAAAGCAATGACATCATAGATTGTAGATATTAACAGGCGCATGTGAAGCAACTAGCTACAGTATTAGAGGTTACATAAGCGATTCGATAGACGATAATGGCTCAGGTTATTCATGATTTTAGATGGTTAAAAACAGAGCATAGGTAGATCTTGATAGCACGGGAAACATTAAGGCAACTCCAATAACAATGCATAAATTAACTTCAGTACACGATGATTTTGGATATAAGTACTCAACCACAAATTCTGTGATGCTTGGCAAACTATGAAATCATGTGTAACAATAGTATACAACGATGTTTTTATAGTGACAGAAAATAGTGCCATCAACAAGATATCTGCAGAAGTGGAATTCACACCACATTGGTCATCTGCACTACCACTTTACAGAAAATAAAGGTTTGTCATATACGTACATCACCATGTAATCTCCATCTGTTTGTCTGAAAGAAATATGAAAATTAAACCCTCTCACCCAATCGTTGTACTACATAAATCATGCCCAGTGCCATGCTTGCGCCTTTATTCCTGGAGTATTTGCAGCTGGTGAGTCTATTTTTTTCTTTCTTTTGATTTACAGCTATTGGCATGAATTGACACGTGCATTTGGTCCTAGCAGGCTAGCACTGACAATAATTTGAACCTGTCAATTGGATGATTAAATAAGCTTCCTCTGATTTCTATAGACGCAGTTGCAACAGTTAGCTGCAGCAACTGTATCTTTCTTTTGCAGGTGGGGCATGCGTTCGGACTGAGTTATACAATTATTATAAATCAGCTTAATTGTTTAAACAATTTGCTCATGTTCGTGGCCTAACAATACTTTTGTTAATAGTTGTCAACTAAAAGAGGATCTACCTTTTCTGATGGTCGCCCGATAAAAGAGGATCTAGACCCTCACGAGTTTCCATTGTACAAAATTATTCTTTGCTAACAATAATTTTGCTAAGTTGCTCTCTACATCTTGGTGTTATTAGTCTAAATATTCTGATTCCAAAGGATGGTTCCTAACAATAGATCTTTTAATAAATTTTAAACAACAATATCTAGTTGATTTTGGTTCTGTCTAGGATGATGAAATTCAATTTTGTTCTACTACAGATTAGTTTAAAAAAAGAAAAGAAAAAATCCCAAAAAAATCGACAACCGGAAAACATTGAATACTGAAAGAAAAGGCAGAAGAAAAAAACGAAAGCACAGTTGTGGTTTCACCGTTTTTTACGCACAAATCGTGTCTTATTCATTTTTCGAGGTGGTAAGACTGTGCTTCTCGTAGAAGCTCATGGTTGTGTTTTTTTTCTCATCAAACATATCTGTGTTTATCGTACAAGCACATATTTGCTTCTAGTGGAGGCACACTTGTGCTTTTCTTCAACGCACAGGTTGTGCTTCTGGCGGAGGCATGGGTTCTGCTTCTCGCGGAAGCAAATCTATGCTATCACGAGAAATACAATTGTGATTCTTATGAAAGTACATATTTCTTTTTTCAAAGGCACAGCTGTGCTTCAAAAAATAAATAGTTTCTTGTAGACCTAGGAAAAACCAGACAAAAATCAAAAACCCAAAAAGCCCCATCTAAAAGCCGGCGCCCGCTGCGCCCGTTTCTTCAATTCTAACAAACGGGCGCACATCCCCGCGCGGTGCTGGGCCGGCCCATCTTTTTTTTCCCGTTCAATCTGAAGCGAGCGAAAAAATGGTGTGCTTTCGGGGATTCGAACTGAGGATCTGTCGATCGAGTTAGCACGAAACTATGTTAATTGTTCCCTTGACCCTTGAGAGTTTTCAAGCTAATTAGTAAATATCCTAACTTGACCCTTTAACATAGTTTCCCTGATCCTCCTTTTCTATATCCTTAAGAACTTCCAACTTAAATTGCTTAGGCGACATATTGACCGACAACTTCTCAATTAGCTTCAGAAGGACATCATCGATTTCAGTAGTGAGCATAAAATACATGCAGTAGTGACAACGAATGACTTTGCAGAAAAAGAAATGAAATACACACTTACATGGTTATTAACACCAGCATTTTAGCATAGGTTAACTGCAGCAACAACGAAATATTTCCCATACTTCCTGTCAAAAGGGTCCCACATTGACTGAGTTCAAAGAGCTCAGAGCACCATTGGGGCTACAATTATCAAACTGCCGATACCATCTTTCAGGTCCGCTGGTCATTCCCTGAAGGAAAGGTAGGCCAGTACCACTACCACCAGTTTAGGTCCTCACCTTTGTTACTTTGGGGCTTAAAGTATTTGCCGAGATCTTCCTGTGCAACTTTTAGACTTTCCAATGATAACCTGTAGTGATATATGACCAAAAGCACAATTAAATTATTATCCAAAGATAGCATAGATTGGTAGGATGCTTTAGACTTGAGTGTACACTCCCTGGCTTTAAGATTTTCATGAACATTTGGTGAGCATGCTTGTAACCCAAAAAGAGATAAAAGCGAAAGTATAAAGCACTTCTTGATATAGTCATTAATAGCAATAATCTGGCTAGCACTCAGTAAACTCATTTGGATTTGCTCTGGACAATATTTTGTTCTTACTCCCCTAACCAATATTCCAGCTAATGAAGGGAAAGAAAGGACACCAGTATTTAGATGTAAGTTTTCTATTAGGAACTCAAGTCATGGTACCTTAATTCCTTTGTAACCAAGTCTTTCGCCAAGCCCACTAGCTACAAGAACAAATGCAACATTGTGTGCTTAAACAAAATTGTCATCACCGAAGGACAATACTTCCCCGAGAGAACCTGAAAATGTAGTTCATTTATTAACACCATGTACTACTTTCAGATAGGTAAGGCATATCAGTTCACAATAGTTCAAAGTGGGAAAAAAGAGCAAATGGGTGTTCTGAATTGAATATTTAGATCACATACAACACAAAAAGGCTCATTTCAAACAACCCAACAATTTCATGAAAAAATGGTGCATGACAAGACTAACCGAAGGCGTGAAACCATCGTATGGATTTTGTCCAGACTTGGAATCTGCCAAAAGCCTTTTGGTATGATGTCAGTCCAACAGGATAGCTTGAATTAAGTCGGCAAACCTGCGCAATGAAAACTTTAGTAGGAAAAGAACAATCTTTATTTTCGTACGCACTTATGCATATGAAATGTCATTGACTTCATAAAAACCTGTCACAATAAAGTAACTAATATATTTTTCGTAGTTTATTAGTATATATCCCTGGCAAGTATGAGATCCATCATTCATCCAACAGAATAATGAAACATTTCAAGGATAAAACCAAAGAAACACCTTGTCAAAGAAGCTTTTCTTTTTGTCGTCATCAACACCGGGTTCTGACCAGTATTCAAACAAGTGCCCCTGCCCTTATTTAGTAGCATCTTGGCAAGTTCAACCTAGAATCACAACAGGAGGCAACAAGCATTACTGAGAACTCAAACTCAAAAAAATTCATTTCCTACATCAAATTAGACAAATAAGCTGGAATCACCGGACTGCCAACTATACAAACATTTTAGTAGGATTTTTCTTCCGAAATGACCTTGAGCCAGCCATGAAAAGGCAAGTTTGTCGGAAAATAGTAATATGAATATGCAATATGTATGGGCATTGTAAGAAGATGCCTAAGGCCTTGCAGGAGAGAGGCTCTGCTCCTGCTGTCGTCTCTTCTCTGTCGGCAGCCTGCAGCAGCATTCATCAGTACATGTAAGTAAGATATATGCAAATGCTCAATCTCATCTCATTATGTGTGAATATGCAGGTACCTTCTCCGGCATGTAATTGAAAACAGTCGTCTTCTGTCCTCCTTCATATATGTTACACTGGGATACAATTTGCAAATGCAGGTATTGATTCATTAGAAATTGATTGTTTCAAAGCGTGTGGGTTGCCAGCATATGAAACAGTACACCTATATGAGTTACCTGAGCTTCAACACAGGCGCATATGGCGTATATGCCCCAGTCCTTGGTGTAGTTGTTGGAGATGTAGATCTTGCTGAACCGCGGGTGTGGGTGCCTCTGCCGCGTGCTTTCGAAGAAACAATGGTGGATGGTCATCCTGATGCACCTCTGTGTAGCCAATATGTTTTGATAGATCACATGATTAGTGCACAATTTAAAATTGAGAGACACCTGAAGGTCGTAACTACAAAGTAGATGAACCAAGAGGCACCACTTACTCATGAAGAAATTTATTCAAGGATATAAACTTTGAACTTTCTAATGCATGCTGCAAAATTGATGAGAAAGCATATTTTCCTTGGTAGCAACATGTACTTGCCAGGGACTACGGTGGGGTAGCAGTGATAACCTGCAGCCAATTACACAGATACATGAGCCAGAACTTGAAATAGAAAGGATTGCCAAGTCGTTGGAGTAGATCACTATGTGTCTATAGTATTGCGGCAGATGTTATACTGATGAGACTACATCAAGCACTTGTTGTCATCTTCTTTTTAACCGGATCAAGCATGCATCACAGACGGCCAAGAAAAAGATAATGGTTAATTTTTGGCGCAGTTTGAAAAGTATTTTACTTGTACAGAAAAGTGATTTCCTGGTTGACGAGAGAATGCCTGGAGAAAGTACAGTGGCTCTATTTCTTGGTCACATATCCAATTTCTGGGTCATATTCATGGCCACATGGCAATTGAACCTCAAAAGCTCGGAAACGTGTGTAATTCAAGCAAGGAGTGTTCAGCTAAGTGGACAAAAGCGAGTCATGACTGCTAATACCAATTGAAACAACTTGATTAACCTAATACTAATTGTAATTTGACCCATGTTCAGTTCTCAGCAAAACTAACTCCGTTCCGCAGGCGCACGCTGCATACAGTCCGGCATGGACACCTTCAATTCTGAATTTTTCCTTTGCAAGGGAATGTGGAGCATGGTTTTGCTGCAGCTGGCCTCTTCCTTCATCCTCCGTTGGGTGGTGCCAAGGGTCAGATCAACAAATATGAGAGGTAAAATGTGTAATATTCACTACTATTCTTCATGCATGTGTTGCTTTTCTCATTTTGCAACCAGCAGATAATACCATGGCAGTTTGTTTAGCTCAATTACTAAGATGATATACATAATAGTTTGAGAAATTTCAGCACGATATAAAATTGAATTAGGGGCATCTCAAATGACAAATTATCTTTCTCTCATGTCCCATTGCCATCTTAAAAGGAATCACCAAAGTAGTTATATACTTATATCATTCTTTTGGTTCTGTTGCAGGTTCTTGACAAATGTCAATTCTTCAGAGCTGTCCAGGAGAAAGAAAGGGATTGGGCTCACTTGGTAGGGAAAGATGGCCTGCACGCCCGCCATGGTGCTCCTCCGTCACACCCGCAACCTGCACAAATCAAATCGACAAATCCAGAACAAGAAGATGAGGTGAGGGGAGTGGAGGAGGATGGAGGGCGTAAGTACCTTTGGCGTCTACGTGCTGCAACCCGTCGCCGGCATCGAGGACCACCACATCAGTAAGCACCAAGAGAAGGCCGCCGCCGCCGTCGCCCCATCCCCATCCATCCATGGGTGGGTGTGGGGCTAGGGTTTCGCCCCCATCCATCCATGGGTCGGGATCAGACCTCCATGGCCGACCACGAGGCCCAGGTGGACGAGGGCGCAGGTGAGGGAAGGAGAGAAGGGTTGGGGGGGGGGGGGGGGGGGGGGGGGGGGGGGGGGGGGGGGGGGGGGGGGGGGGGGGGGGGGGGGGGGGGGGGGGGGGGGGGGGGCGCGGCGGCGGCCGCAGACGAGGGAGAGGGAGAGGCTTTGCCTGAGGCTGAGACCCTTCGCTCTTTTTTTTTCCTTCGACTGTTTCTTTTTTTGTCCTTAGCTTGTCCGACGTGGATGCAGCCAGTGAGCGCTCATGATGTACACGTTAATGTTTTCGATGTATGGCTATCTCTAATCTATCCCTAATAATAAAGTACGGATTGACTCTATGAGTTCATCGTCATAATACACCTTTTTACGCTTTTAGTTTGAATAAAAATAGAAAAACAAAGTCAGGATAAGAAAACTGGGATTCGAACCATGGTTTGCCGTGAAGATGCCAACATAGCAAATCAGTCTAGCTAGGCTCATGGATGTGCCTATTTGGGCGTCTGGTTCCTTAACATAAAGGATAGGAAACAAGCATACTCGGGCTGAGGGAGTTGGGTGCTTGATGGACACGGAATGCTGGGCCGAAACGGGTGTTGCGGCCCACGGGACGGACAAAGAGCATGTTAGAGGCTTTTTTATAATTGTTTACATATTATTAAATAGTCCCATCTTGCTATTTTACATTAGTTTTTTGCAGTTTATATACGTTCTTAGGTTGCCAGGCATCGAACTGTTTCGGAAATAAAAAAAAGAATAAGGTATGGATATTGCATGGGAAATAAAAGAAGGAAGGCCAAAGGAAAGAGAGAGAAAGGAAATATAGGGTCATTATGTGGTAATTAACCGGCTGGCCACTGAGATTCATGACATGCTTGTTATATAAGAAAAGAAAGAGAAAAAATACACAATAAGAAAATATATGGTAATTATAGGAGGATTGAGGGAGGATCCTACCAAATAAATAGAACGTGCGGGATTTGTGGGCGCCATATTTGGTTGGTATGGAATTTAATTTGAACCAATGACAGGCGTACTGGCCTCATCCATATCTTATGAATAAAAATGATGTGGCATTTTTTCCTACATGCAATCCTCACTAAATTCACATTATTTTTTCTTTGGTTGCAGCAAACCCACTTATGATACTTACTAAATTTGCGCCAACTTTATAACACATTGAATGTTATGTTTGTGCATACAATCCTCACTAAATTTATATCACTTTTTTTTACTGTTGTAACATACGGGCATATATGCTATTTTTTATATAAATGGAGGTATAATATTATTTGGCCTCCCATTTGGTATGTCCATAGCGTTTCTCCATACTCAGCTAGGCTATTCTACAGATCGTCTGTCCTGGGCCGCCGGGCCTCTGCCCCGTTCGTCTGTGTTACATTCCACCAATGAAAAAAAGTGCCCTCCCAACCTGTCTGTACGATCCGGTCCAACAAATCAGACCCACCAGCCCATTTAGGAGATGAGGCAAAAATAGTTGACCGTGACATGAATCAAACTCGCAACCTCCCCTGTTCTTTGGTGTTGATCGTTTTACCCCACAAAAAAAGGTGTTGGTTGTTTTAAACTAAAGTTAAATTTGAAGATTTTTTGTGTCCTTTACGGACTGGTACTGAACTGCTACGATGTAAAATATGGATAGCACAAACACAAGGCGCAATCATTAGATTGCGCGGATGTGGCCGGGATCTCAAACGCGACTGTTCGCTGGTCTGTGTATGTAGACGATTCTTCATTAGCTCCAAGCTTAGGTGGAACGTTCGCCGTGTAGTGGACAGCGTGACCGACAATGAGGATAAAGAAAATAAGTGGTAACAAGGATGGGGCGTTAAGTGTGATAATATGTTTCTCCCGTTGCAACGCACGGACACTTTTGCTAGTAGATAATTATAGAACGAAGGGCTCATTGTCCACATCATACCAGAATCTTTCAGCATTATCTTTTTTTTCATAGAATATATTCTAGTTCCAGATAATGTCTACCCGTATGGATATGGACGACTAGCTTTACTTACTAAATCAGTATCATCCATAGTGTCACAACCAGACATTTTGCTTCTTTATAAAATGGAGGCACCGCCACTACAGGAAAGACGTATATTGTCATGCCTTTCTGCATAACCTGAGTATATAATTTATTGACCACTCAGCCTCTAATCATGTAAGCCGGGCAATAACACTAAAATGCACGAAGAATAAGGGGCCCATGGCTTACAACACACTACACCAAGTAGCGCCGACAAAAACACTCTGTTTGTACAAGGCTCTCGGCATTTTACAGAAGAAACACTCGACTTTTACATCGCACACAGCAAATAACCCTGCCACGTGATCGTGCTCGCCACACTTGACGGTCCCACGCCCAGGGGAATAAGATGCAACTCTTTCACGGATCCTAAGGGATAAGGGGTGCTCCTAACCAGCGCTTCAGGCGCCGGATGGCGATACGGGCGCTCGCTAGCGACGCGTCGCGGGCCGGCCCACCAACCGACTCAGCAAAGCAAACGCGAAGAAAAAAAAAGAAACTAATCGAAATTGAAAAATAATGTATGGGATGGCTGGGATTCGGACAGAGAACCACTCGGTTTGTACAAGGCTCTCGGCATTTTACAGAAGAAACACTCGGCTTTTACATCGCACACAGCAAATAACCCTGCCATGTGGTCGTGCTCGCCACACTTGACGGCCCCACGCCCAAGGGAATAAGATGCAACTCTTTCACGGATCCTAAGGGATAAGGGGTGCTCCTAACCAGCGCTTCAGGCGCCGGCTGGCGATACGGGCGCTCGCTAGCGACGCGTCGCGGGCCGGCCCACCAAACGACTCAGCAAAGCAAACGTGAAGAAAAAAAAGATACTAATCGAAATTGAAAAATAATGTATGGAATGGCTGGGATTCGAACAAAGAACCACCACATTCGCAGCTTAATGGTTTAACCACTTGACTAAGCTAGTCCTTCTGCTTAGTTCTATAAAACCGTCCTATTTAACGTTTGCTTTAGTAAGAACCAATATAAATTCCCTCGAAAAAGGAAAAGGTAAATTTGAAAAGAAGATCATCGATTTTTAGAAAGTTCATGATTTTTAAAGAACAGTTCATCGATTTTTCTAAGTTCACTGATTTTGGGAAAAAAGTTCATCGATTTTGGAAAGAGTTCAATGATTTTGAAAAGATTTCATCGATTTTGAAAAAAAGTTCAACGATTTGGAAAAGAGTTCATCGATTTTCAAAAAGAGTTCATCGATTTTGAAAAAGAGTTCAACGATTTTGAAAAAAGAGTTCATCGATTTTGAAAAGAGTTCATCGATTTCGAAAAAAGAGTTCATCGATTTCGAAAATTGTTCATCTCTTTTGAAAAGAGTTCATTGGTTTTGAATAAAAGTTCATTGATTTGGAAAAACAGTTCATGAATTTGAAAAAGGTCCATCTGAATTTGAAAAAAAAATCAAGAAATTGAAAAACGTTCACGCATTTAAAAAAGAAAAAGAAATTCAAAGAAAAAAGGAAAAAAGAAAAAGAAATAAAAAGAACAAAAGAAGGAAGACGATGTAAATGAACACTTGTGATCTGGTTGTCCCGTTGGTTACTGTGACTTTACATATAACGAAGAAGTCAGTCGTGGGTTCGATTCCCACCTACACTCGTGTGTTTTTTTGCGGGATGAAAGCAAAAGGAAAAGAACGTAGACGGGCCGAGCCCAACCCACTGCAGGGGTATGCGCCCATTAGTGAAAAGAACTAAAACCGGCGCAGCGGGCGCCATTTAGGAATTGCCCTAAGGGAGCGCATATACAACGTTTAACGCGCCAACTGTTGATCTGGCGCACATGGGCTAGCTATATGGGCCGACCCAATAAAACCCGCTTGCATTCGGCTGGCTGACTCGCATTCGTTTCAAATTAACTCGGGAGGAACCAGTTAACGAGCGCTCTTTCGGGAGCCTTGCAACGATCAGCACCACTTGGCGCGCTCTGGACGCTTCCTTCAGATTTTGTTTTTTTATTTTTTCGCACGCGTTTTCGGCTTTTTAAACGGGTTTTTCGACGTTTTGGTTTCCCACGGTTTTTCTTAGATTTTTGATCAAAAAAAATTTGACAAAAAAATTGCGCGATAAAAACGCGTTTTCTTTTATTTTCCTTTCGTAAAAGTCATGGTTTTTCTTCCGCGAGAGGCACGGTTGTGCTTTAGCGAGAGTCACGGCCGTGCCTTTCGGAAACAAAAAAACGCGTTTTCTGTTTTTTCTCTCGAGAGCACGGTTTTGCTTTCGCGAGAGGCACGGTTGTGCTTTTACGAGAGTCACGACCGTGCCTCTCGGAAAAGGGAAAAACAAAACGTGATTTCTGTTTTTTTTTCTTTCGTGAGAGTCACGGTTTTGCTTCCGCGAGAGGCACGGTTGTGCTTTCGCGAAAGTCACGACCGTGCCTCTAGAAAAGGGAAAAACAAAACGTATTTTCTGTTTTTTTTTATTTCGTGAGAGTAACGGTTTTGCTTCCGCGAGAGGCACGGTTGTGCTTTCGCGAAAGTCACGGCCGTGCCTCTAGGAAAGGGAAAAAAATACGCATTTTCTGTTTTTTTTTCTTTCGCGAGAGTCACGGTTTTGCTTTCGCGAGAGGCACGGTTGTGCCTTCGCGAGAGTCACGGCCGTGCCTCTCGGAAATGGAAAAAAACGCGTTTTCTGTTTTTTTTCCTTCTACGAGAGTCACTGTTTTGCTTTCACGAGAGGCACGGTTGTGATTTCGCGATAGGCATGGACGTGCCTTTTTCGGAAAGGGAAAAACCGTGCTCTCGGTTCGGTTTTTTCGTCCAGTTTTTTTCGTGAAAAAAAAGTTCGTCAAAACCTATCAACATGAGATCTAGTTTTGAAAATCTCGACGCGAGGAATCGAATGGTGAAAACGGTTCGAGATTTGGACGCACGTTTAAAAAGATAAAACGTTTTGAATAAACGGATCTACGAAAAAAGAGAAAACTCCCAGGTTGCGACAAGTGGCGTGCTGCATGTGTGTCACTTATCGCGACCTGGAAAAGTGGAGTGTTCTTTACAACGAGTACTCCTTAATTAGTGATTTCGAATTAACTCGCGCCCAGCTCGATTGACTTGACCATTTGATTATTGATGCATTGACCATATGACAACACACATGTTGACCTTTAACTTCTGACCACTGCACTGACCTTTCACATTACAAAAATCTCGTCAAATAATATTTTCATGAATTTGAGAAAGAATTCAAAATTTTGAAAAGTTTCATTAATTTAAAAAGTTAAACAATGTGAAATAGTTCATGAATTTTTAAAGGTTAACAATTTTGAAAAAAAATCACGCATTTATGAAAAGTTCAAAATTTTCAAAAAATATTTGTTAATTTGAAAACTGTTCGTGAATTTGAAAAAAAATCACCTACTTGAATTTTTTTTTCACAAATTTGGAAAAAGTTCATGGATTTGAAAAAATATCACAAGTTGAAAAAATGCCCAACGAATTTCAAAATAAAGTTCATGATTATAAAAGAATGTTCATAGATTTGAAAAAATAGCTCATGGTTTTGTAAACTTTACGAATTTAAGAAAAGTTTACAATTTTAAGAAAAAGGTCAGGAATTTGATTTTTTTTAGAAAAAAACCCATTCTAGAGAACACCAGGAAAAACGCCCCTCAAAACCGTAGGTTCCCAAAATCAGTGAGAGAAAAGGAACTGCATGCCCCGATCAAACTAGCGTTCATGACGTGTGCGTACATTGCAAAAACAGAGAAAAGATAGCAAAATGGGCCGAGCCCAAGGACGAACGACGGGTGTAGAATGAACTGCCATTACCTGGGCCGGAACAAATAGCACTGTATTCATCAAACTCTCAGCAAAAGTTCATGGATTTGAAAAAATATCACAAGTTGAAAAAATGTCCAACGAATTTCAAAATAAAGTTCATGATTATAAAAGAATGTTCACAGATTTGAAAAAATAGCTCATGGTTTTGTAAACTTTATGAATTTAAGAAAAGTTTACAATTTTAAGAAAAAGGTCATGAATTTGATTTTTTTAGAAAAAAACCCATTCTAGAGAACACCAGGAAAAACGCCCCTCAAAACCGTAGGTTCCCAAAATCAGTGAGAGAAAAGGAACTGCATGCCCCGATCAAACTAGCGTTCATGACGTGTGCGTACATTGCAAAAACAGAGAAAAGATAGCAAAATGGGCCGAGCCCAAGGACGAACGATGGGTGTAGAATGAACTGCCATTACCTGGGCCGGAACAAATAGCACTCTATTCATCAAACTCTCAGCAAAAGTTCATGGATTTGAAAAAATATCACAAGTTGAAAAAATGCTCAACGAATTTCAAAATAAAGTTCATGATTATAAAAGAATGTTCACAGATTTGAAAAAATAGCTCATGGTTTTGTAAACTTTACGAATTTAAGAAAAGTTTACAATTTTAAGAAAAAGGTCACGAATTTGATTTTTTTAGAAAAAAAACCCATTCTAGAGAACACCAGGAAAAACGCTCCTCAAAACCGTAGGTTCCCAAAATCAGTGAGAGAAAAGGAACTGCATGCCCCGATCAAACTAGCGTTCATGACGTGTGCGTACATTGCAAAAACAGAGAAAATATAGCAAAATGGGCCGAGCCCAAGGACGAACGACGGGTGTAGAATGAACTGCCATTACCTGGGCCGGAACAAATAGCACTGTATTCATCAAACTCTCAGCAAAATAAGGTACCCTCCACCTCTACGTTCGACGGAGAGCACAAACCAGTAGGCTAGCCCACCGTTGCGAAGCAGATATTTTTTCCATTTCTTTTATTCGTTTCTTAAGTTCGTGGTTTTCTCTCCTTGCATTTTAATCGGTTTTTCTTTTTACTATTTCGTTTTCTGTATTTCCTTTTCTTTATAAATTTTACGAACCTTTTCCAAATTCATTGAACGTTTCTCAAAATTGATGAACTTTTTTAAAAATTTGATAAACTTTTTTTAAATTTGATGAACTTTTTCAAAAGAAATCGATGAACTTTCTTTCAAATCCGCTGAACTTTTTTCAAAATCGATGAACTTTTTTCCAAATCAGTTAAACTGTTTTCAAATTCGTTGAAATTTTCTCAAAATCAATGAACTTTTTTCCAAATCCACTGAACTTTATTCGAAACAGATGAACTTTTTTTCAATTCCGTTGAACTTTTTTCAAAATTGATGAACTTTTTTTCAAATCCGTTGAACTTTTTTCAAAATTGATGAACTTTTTTCAGATTCGATGAACTTTTTCTAATTATGATGAACTTTTCTCTGATTCGATGAACTTTTTTCAATTATGATGAATTTTTTCTGAACTTCATTGATCTTTTTTCCAGATTCGATGAACTTTCTTCAAACTCGATAAACTTAAAAAAACAATGAATTTTTTCAAATTTATAAAATTCATGGATTTTGAAGAACACGTTCTTTGATTATTTTTAAAGAAAAATGCACGCATTTAGCAAAAAAGGAAAGAGAAAAGGCGAACAAAACCGTTACAAGAAAAGAGAAACAAGAAAAAAATGGTTTGGGAAGCTTCCCACACCGGGCATTTTGCAAGCTGGAGAAAGAATAAAAGAAAGCAAACGACGGTAGTAAGCACTGGTCGTTCATTGGTGTAGTGGTTGGCGCAGCCCTGTGGTAAGCGTGAGGTCCGCTACATTTTTTGCTATTTCGAACAGAAATAAAATAATAAATGGGCCGGCCCGCTACGCGCTCCTTGGAGCACCAGCATCGCTAATCGGCGCTAACAGCGCTTAAGGCACCAAATAGGGTTTAGGCCTATTTATTGCCTGGATCAACACATAGCGAGCAAACATGCACCCCATCCTCTCCCTATCACGCACATATGTGCCAGCCAATACACAGTTTTTTCACATGCCTTTCCTCCCACCAATTTTAGGAATGTTTTTGGAAGGTTCTAGAACCTTCCCTCAACTAGTTTTCTTTAGTATGTGTTTTCGCTGTTTTTTTAATTTTTTAGTTTTCTTTTTATTTCCTTTTATTATTTATCTATCATTTCTGTTTGTCCTTTTTCATTAAATTTGGGAACAGATTGTGTAAATCAGTGAACAGTTTTAGAAATTTCATGATTTGTTCTGAAATCAGGATTTTTTTTAAAAAAATTCTCAAAAAAATTGAATCAATGAACATTGTTTCCTAATTCCTGAACATTTATTGTATTTGCTAATATATTTTTTAAATCAAAGAACATTTTTTATATTCATAAACATTTGTTTGTGAATTGATGAATATTTTTTGAAATACATTAATATTTTTTATTTGTAAATAGTTTATAATCTACTAAATTTTTTTGGAAAAAATTGGGAATAATTTTTGAAATGCGCAAACATTTTTTAAATTTGTGAATATTTTTAAAAAATCATCAACATTTATAAATTCAAAAACAACTTGAATTTATGAACATATTTTGAATTGAAGAACATGTTTGAAACCCGAAAAATAGAAGTTGAGATTGATGAACAGTTCTATAGAAGTAAAAGAACAACAAACAAATAAAAAATGTGAAACAAAAACAAAAATAGGAACACTAACCCCGCACATGGGTCGACCCAAAATGCGTGCGGAGGCGTATGGGGTGTGCGATTGGTGGCTATGTGCCGGCAAGACCTCATAATCGGTGATAATGCAGAAAACCGTCAGATCTCTCGATAGGGTTCCTGACGAGATCGGAAGTATCACGACGGAGCCTGCACGCACATGTTACCCAGGTTCGGCCTCCACAGAGTAATACCCTACGTCCCGCTTCTTCTTTTTATTCATGATGGTGGGATACCTCGTGCGAGGGAGTACAATGGTATTAACTAGACTGCTGCCGAGAGTTATTTTCTCTAAGATTAAATGGTGATGAGAGCCTTTCCAACCTCCCCTTGTATAGGCGGTGGAGACTAGGCTTTACAGGGAGGAGATACGATCAAGGTCGCCGCCCTTTGTGACTTGGGAGGCAAGATGGTCGCAAGTCGGTTCATCCCGCTACTGGGCCTTGTGCTCCCCCTACCGGGCCTCCTGCCTGGTCCGCCTTGGTGAGCCACCCCCGGTGCATAGCCCACTATCGTCCTGGGTGTTGCGTGATGGCGACAATCCCCCGTGTGGATTTCTTGTAGTCTCCTTTCGTCCTCTTACAAGAAGCATCATTGGAATATGCCCATCTAGGTGCGTTTGTAGAGCTCTCCGCTTATCACCGTGTATGCTTTCGACCTACAGACTAAGCATCGAGCTTCCGTCTTATTTGTTGGGAGGTAGTCTTTGATCATGTATGCTAGCAAGGGTTGGGTCCAATCTAGTGGAGCAGCAAACACTCCTTATCTTGGTTTTGTATCTGGTGCTCCTTCCGTGAAGTCTGGCGCGAACTTGTCTACATTTTCGACCTCTAGTAGATTGGAGGTCGTTATTATTTCTTTGGCGCCTTGTATTTTTGCTGATGATTTGTGCAATATTTCCATGAATGTTTCCTCGAGTACTCGAACCCTTGTCGCACCCATCCGTGCCAAACTGTCGGCTGCTATGCTGGCGCTTTCATTTGACATGGTGTAGCTCGATGCCGTCGAACTTGCCTTCTAGTTCCTGGACTAGTGTGCAGTATACGACCATCTTTGCATCTTTGATGTCAATTTTTTTCATTAATTGTTGTACCACAAGGTCGATGTCGCCTCGGTAGATGAGGCGCCTTTGCCCCTGGAGGCCACGACACGGAGCCCATGGAGAAGGGCCTTGTACTCCGTCACGTTGTTAGTGTCGCGAAAGTGTAGCTACAGGACATAGTTCATCATGTCGCCCCTTGGAGATACCAGCACCACGCCAGCCCCCAGTCCTTGCATGGTCATTAATCCGTTGAAATACATTGTTCGGTACTCGAGGTCAATGTTCTTGGGAACCTGCTGGGCCTCGGTCCATTCGACCAGGAAGTCGGCGATCACCTGAGACTTGATCGCTGAGCGTGGTTTGTATGAGATCTCAACTGGCAAAAGCTCGATTGTCCACTTTGCTACGCGACCTATGGTGTCCTTGTTATTGATGATATCAGAGAGCATGGCATGGCTAACCACTATGATTTGGTTGCCTGAAAGTACTGTCGCAACTTCTTAGCTGCCATGAACACTCCGTATGTGATATCTTCTGATAATAAGGGTACCGTGTCTTATATGGTGTTAGCACTTTGCTAAAATAGTATACTAGGTGTTGTACCCGCTGGGCTTTTTCGACCTCCTCTCTTTCCACTACTATCACCACGCTGACCACTTGGATGGTTGCCGATATATATATATATATATATATATAATAGCATGGGTTCATATTGTGTTAGGGAGGCTAGGAGCGGGTTTGAATGTTGTAGTCGTTTGAGGTTGGTGAATGCCGCTTTGGCCTCGTTGCCCTAGTAAAAGTTGTCCCATTTCTTCAAGAGTCGGTAAAGTGGGATAGCTTTCTCTCCCAGCGTAGAGATGAAGCGGCTGAGGGCTGCCACACATCTCGTGAGCTTATGGACTTCTCGAACCATTTCCGGTGGGTTCAGGTTGACTATTTCTTGAAAAAAAATTCGGGTTGGCCTCTATCCCCCACTGGGACACAATGAATACCAGAAGTTGCCCTGCGGGGACTCCAAAGATGCATTTTTCGGGGTTCAGCTTCATGATCAAGCTGTGAAGGCTATCGAATGTTTGCTGGAGGTCATCTAGGAGGCTGGAGCCCTTGCGAGATTTGATCACAATGTCATCGATGTAGGCCTCTGCGTTGATCCCAATTGGGCTATGGAAACACTTCTGCATCGTCTGTTGATAGGTTGCTCTAGCATTTTTGATCCCAAAGGCATTGTGATGTAATGGAAAGGTCCATAAGGTATGATGAAGGATGTATTTTCCTGGTCCGACACTTTCATGCACATTCTGATGATACCCTGAGTAGGCGTCAAGGAATCATAAGTGCATGCTTCCGTGGTAGGATTGATGATCTGATCGATTCATGGAAGATGGAACAAATCCTTGGGTCATGCTTTGTTGAGATCAGTGTAATCGGCACACATGCACCAAGACATGTTTTTCTTGTGCACCATAACTGGGTTAGCAAGCCACTCTGGGTGTGCGACCTCTCTGATGATCCCGGCATCAAGGAGCCGAGCTATCACTTCTCCTATGGTTTGTGCTTCTATGTGGCGAAGCGGCGTAAGGCTTGTTTGACTAACCATGCGTCCTTACGGACGTTTAGGCTAGCTATGCTCTGCTTTGTTGGCTGGCATCCCTGGCATGTTGGCAGGCCTCCAAGCGAATATGTTCCCGTTAGCTCGGAGGAAGGTGAGGAGTTCTTCTTGCTCCTCCGAGAGGTCTTTCCCAATTGTTACTGATTTCTTGACGTTCTCCGGGTGCACCAGGATTTTTTTCGTGTCTTTGGGCGGTTGAAAAATTAGGCTTGGCCTTGGTTCTTTCGGGAACTCCATTGTTGATGTGTTGAAGTCTTGCTAGCAACTTCCTCCTCGAACGCTTTTTCTGGGCTCCCATAGGTTGTGATGGTGCCATTCAGACCTGGTATCTTCAATTGTAGATATGTGTATGACGGTACTACCATGAATTTCACGTGTGCTAGTCTGCTGAAGATTGCATTATATGAAAGGGGTGTCCTCGAACTGAAGGCGTTCAACTTGGAAATTATCCTCGCCTCTGAAGACAACCTCAAATTTGATCCGCCCTAGGAGCGAACGGGGCGACCCTGACATGAAACCGTGGAAGCCCTCGTCCAAATTCCATAGGCCGAATAGGGAGATCCCCATCTTGGCTAGAGTGTCAAGGAAGATTATATTATGTTATGGCCACTGCCCCCGTCCATCAGGACACGTGGGAGGCGGCAGCCCCCGATGATTGGATCTACCAGACATGTGTGCTTGCCTGGGTGGAGGATGTGTTCGGTATGATTGTCTCTGCTGAATGTCATTGCTTTTTCTGACCATGCAAGGAGCTCGCTGGGCGCGGGCATCACCGCGTAGATCTCGCGTCGCATGATCTTTTGATTCTGATGTGTTTCTGCTGCTGAAAAGATCATGTTTACAGTGGACACATGGGAGGGCTGGTGGGTTGAAGAAGGCCCAGCTTTCTCCCTCCAGGCAATAGCCCATGCGTATTTTCTTGCGATGTGGTTCGACCCAAGGTAACCCACCACAGTCTCTCCTTATTCGCTGAAGATGAATTCGATCGTCCCGAAATCCATGCAGTCGATAAACGGCGGCGGGGGGGGGGGGACATAGAAGATCCGCCCCTGCCGTCGAAGCTGAAGGTTTGGCTCAGCATGAATTTTTCGGGCCCGTCTGGATCTCTGCCCCGGATTAGGCCTCCGACCAGCGTCGCTTGTGCCTGTCGCGCCAACTGACAGTGCAGAAAACCGTCAGATCCCTTGGTACGGTTCCTGACGAGATTGGAAGTACCGAAATGGTGCCCGCACACACAAGTTATCCAGGTTCGGACTTCCGGAGAGTAATACCTCACGTCCTCCTTCTTCTTTGTTATTCATGATGGTGGGATACCTCTTCTGAGGGACTACAATGGTGTTAACTAGGCTACTACCGAGAGTTATTTTACCCAACATTAGATGATGATGAGAGCCCTCCAACCTCTCCTTATATAGCTGGTGGGGGTTAGGGTTTACAGGGAGGAGATGCGATCTAGGCCGCCGCCCTTTGTCACTTGGGAGGCAAGATGGCCGCGACTCGATTCATCCCCCTGCTGGGCCTTGTAGGCCCCCTATCGAGCCTCTTGCATGGTCCTCCTTGGTGAGCCACTCCCGGTGCATAGCCACGTCAATCGACACCTTCTGCGCCTGTTAGGGCCCCGGCGCTCACGTGCCGCAGATATGGGCCAGCCCATCGCGCGCGCGATTGGATCGCTAGTCAAGATGCGCTGGTTCGCTCGGTCAACGACTAACCGACCGACTATTGATTGGTCAACCATTGGCTTTTGAAAAAAATGCAAAATAAAATATCACAAAAAATCATAGCGAATTTGGAAAGATTCATGAATTAAAAATAGTTCACGGTTTTGAAAAAAAACAAAAAATTTGAAAAAATGTTTGGTTTTTGAATTTTTTTGGAGGATTTGAAAAAAACAAGAATTAGAAAAATGTTCGCGGATTTTTTAAAAAGTTTGGCAATTTGAAAATAGTTCATCGATTTTGAAAAACAAATCATGGATTCTAGAAAAACTTCGCCCTTTTTTTAAATCTTGAATTTGAAAAGTTTACGGGTTTTAGAAAAAAGATGTTCCTAAATTTAAAAACAATTATGAATGTGAATGTATTCATGCATTTGAAAAAAATTGCGGGATTCAAAAAATATTTGTGAATTTGAAAAAATTCAACTTTAAAAAAAGGTTCATAAATTTTTAAAATTTTCAGAGATCTTAATAAAAAATTGAATTTAAATAAAATTCAAATGTATAAAATTGAAGGAAAGTAAAATTAATAATGAATAGGAAAATAAAATAAGAAAGAAAAAAGAAAAAGAGAACAAAAAAAGGCGAGAAAAAAACGCACTATAGCTACTGTCTTAAAATGAACTGGCCCGTTCGGTCGGAACTCGCTTGAGACATGCTTAAGCAAGCTCGGAAGAATACAATACTAATTTAATTTTATATGCCTTAAAGAGGGGTGGGCGCCGGTTTGTAGTACTACAGCTTAAGAGCATCTCTAACACGCGCGTCAAACTAGCGCCGCGCCGCAAAATTTCCTGTTTTAGTGCGTGCGCAACCAGAATAGTTGCTCCAGCGGGCGCGCGAAAACAGCGCGCGCGGCATACGTAATCCAGCGCGCGGGCTGAAACGCAATCGCGCGCCGCTTATTTGCTGCGCCCGCTCCCGCACGCTGGACTCTCGCGCGCTCGCTCGCACCTCCCACCCCTATCCAGCCGCGCCGCCGCCGCCGACCGCGCCACCCGGCGACCGTTCCGGCGCTTTCCCAGCCTATCCCCGCCCCACGCCCGCTTTCTCCGGCCCCCCTCTAGTCCCGTCGCCCCGCGCGCGTGCTGATCCTCCGACGAACAGCGCCCGCGCGCTCGCTGCCGCTCGGCGCCCGCAAGGTGTTCGACAAAACGCCTAGAAGGTATGTATTGCTCAAAAGCCATGAATTTCGTGCATGTTGATTGTAGTTTTTTATTTATAGCATAGTATTCAACATTGTAGATGAGTTCGTCGTATGATTCTTCCGAAGAAGAATTTGATATGGAAGAAGAGGAGGATCTTGCAATGATCCTAGCTATGCATATTAATAAAAAAACCGAAGCACGGTGGTTCGGTTATGGGTCGGCAAAAAATTTGGAGGGATAGGATCGATGCCCACAACAGATTGATCAGGCATTATTTTGTGGAAAATCCCACATATCCCGAGTCGTATTTTCATCGCCGGTTTAGGATAAGCACCGAGTTGTTCAGGCGAATTGCAGAGAAACTAGCGAGCCATGACCGCTTTTTTCAGCAAAGGAGGAATGCCGCCGGAGAGCTCGGGCATAGCACCTTTCAGAAGGTGACAGCCGCTTTGCGTATGTTGGCATACGGTATATCGGCTGATCTAGTTGATGATCACTTGGCTATGGGTGAGAGCCAAGCCATCATGTGTGTCAAGCGCTTCGCAGTCAGAATTGTGCAAGTGTTTGGCGAGGAGTATTTGAGATCTCCCAACGTTGAAGACGTCGCAAGGCTTTTGGCATGAACAAAGCTCGCGGCTTTCCTGGCATGCTTGGCTCAATAGATTGCATGCATTGGACTTGGAAGAATTATCCAAAGGCATGGCATGGGCAATTCCACGGCCAAAAAAAGGGTTCTACTATAACCCTTGAAGCGGTGGCCGATCAAGAGACTTGGATTTGGTATGCATTCTTTGGAATGCCTGGATCTTTGAATGACATCAATGTTGTCAACCGGTCACCACTGATGAGTAAGATTGCAAATGGGGAGTTGCCACCGGTGCAGTTTGTAGCAAATGGCCATACATACAACTATGACTATTATCTAGCGGATGACATCTATCCAAAGTGGCAAACCTTTGTCAAGCCGTTGAAAAAGTCAGAAGGTAAGAAAAATCTTGATTTCCACAATGCTTAGGCGGCGGCTAGAAAAAATGTGGAGAGAGCTTTTGGGATTTTGCAAGCCCAATTTGCTATTGTGAGAGGACCGGCTAGATTTTGGGATCAGAAGATGCTTTGGTGCATAATGCACGCTTGTGTGATCATGCACAACATGATCATCGAGAATGAGCGTGGCCAAGATGTAGACTACTCTCAGTATGAGCTCTTGGGATATCCCGTGCGAGTGCGACGGAGGGCTAAAAGGGTGACCCGTTTTGTTGCCTCCTATCATGCCATTCGACGTCCCGCAGCGTATAATGATCTTCAGAATGATCTCATTGAGGAGTGATGGGCATGGAATGGACGACAAAGAGCATCATGATTTGTGCGTTCGTTGTTGTATTGTTGAACTATTTGTTGTGTTAATTACACTATTTGTTGTATTGAACGATAAACTGTTTGTTTGAGTTGTAATAAACAAAATTGAACTATTTATTTTTGTTTGTTTTAATCTTTTTGCTTTTATTTTCAAATGCATATGTTGTTTGTGCGAGTCATACGCTGCATTTTTGCGCGTTGCTGGAGCGACGCGCGCTGCATTTTAGCGCGGCTGCTAAAGCGGGCGCTGCACGCCGTGTCAAACCAGGCGATGGGTATGTGTTAAAGCTGTTTTTTACGCGCGTCGCGTTTGGTACCTGTTGGAGATGCTCTAAGGCATGGAATAGGATCAGGGTCCGCCGACCCACGCTAGATAGGTGCTCCCAACTCTTTGATTCGCATGAAATGGGCTGCAGTAAACGTAGTATTTATTTCTCCGTTGTTTCCTAAAAAGAAATATTTCTTCAGTAGACGAGTTCTAGACACCTTAACTCAACTCTGAAAATTTTGCGGAGCTAGCGGAATTCCGAACAGGCTCTTAATAACCAGTTTACACTTTACGAGTAAATAAAAGCGTAAAACACCTTGCGTTGTGAACAGTGGCATTCGTCCCTCACGCAAACGGGGAGTATACGACAAGACAACTTTATTTCCGGTAAGATTAGATTCGGGACCCAATAATTTAGTCTATACAACTCGAATCCGTAGACCAAACAGACGTTTCTGGACTCCGCGGCTATTAATTAAATCAGATTTGTTGGCAATATAATAGCATAGTGGTACTGTCATACACGTACCAGTGCTAAAAGAAGAAGCTAAGATCGAGCTGCTAATATAATACACACTAATCATGGCCTTCCACTAGCCCTGTCCCACCTTAATTTAATCATCAATTGCCAAATCCAGCTATGCATGTATAGATACTGCGTCCAAGATTTCGTGGGGGGATTGTTTATTTCCCTGTCGTCATGGCTGACCTCAATTTAGAAGCTGCTAGCTTAGTTGCAGCAGGATATGTACCGAATTTCTTTACTGTCTTATAATCTGAAATTTGTCTACTAAATTTAATTATTGTTACAAAATGGTGGAGTCTTAATAAACATAATTAACTATGTCATCTGGAGATGTGAGTACTACTAGTAGCAACTAATTTATAACTCCTCGTATATTTAAGAGCAATTCTAGTTTACGCCCAAAACTTTTTTTAGACAAAATGTGAATTTTATTAGCTTAAAATGGAACATACATCATAAAAAAAATACAAACACAATAAGCACGCATCAGTTTTCTGTATAATTAGAATACACATAACCAACAAAATTTGTGTTTAAGCATATTTGAGAAATGCCTTCAACAAGGTAACGACGTAAACTCATCGTTACTAGGTATAACCAACTCGGGTCAAAGTTAGGCTATCACCCCCGAGCTCCAAACCAGGTGCTCGGTTAGCACCACCATCAACATCACTCATGTATTATCGCCACCTCTTTTCCACGTTCTCATCAGCTACATGCGACATGCGACTGTCGCTGCAGCACAACCATCACTCTGTGCCAAGCCGTCGTCGTCCATAGTTTGCATCTCGCTGTCGAAGTCCACAACTGGATCTTGAGGAAGGAACCCTCACGAAGAGCTTACGATGGCCACCGCAATCCACAGCAAGGCTGTCGCCGAAGGCCGGAGTGGTCACCTCAACGTGCGAATCTGGGTGATGGGCCGGCCACTCCAGCATCCCCACTCAAGACCGGCATGATCAAGACGACGGGTGTCATCACACGACGACAACAACAACAACCACCATGCCACAGATCAAGCCCTGCTAGCATAGATGGTCGGATATGGCCATGTTCTGGTTAGACCCACCGTCCTCCGCCTGAGAAGCATGACCATCAGGTGAGGCGACGTAGAAAAGGAAGTGAAGGGGCGATCCATCACCATCTCATGGTTGTTCGCCGGGAACCACGCCCATCAGTGCAATAGACGTCAGGAGTCGTCGCCACGCCCATGACCTTCATGAACGCATCTAAATCAGCACAGGGAGGAAGGGCCCAGGATCAAGAATTCCACCACCTGGAGCCACCGCCACCCCCACGATCTTCATGACCGCATCGAGATCAGCACGAGGAGGAATGCCCTAGTAGCAAGAGTTCTGTCGTCGCTGACATCTGACCGGACATGACCTGCTGGTGGCGGCAAGGGAGAAGGGGCGAGAAAGGGCCTTGAGTAGGGGCGGTGGCAAGCCACCCAAGTCACCCAACAGGACAATGCGGGGGGCACTAGATGTGTTCCCAAAATGTAGGTCTGTTGACTATGACACTGATGACAAATAGATTAGAAATGCCCACGCCGCTCTCTAGCTAGGGCAGCTTGAATGAACCATAGTGTCGCCTCATCCACCCACATTCCATTTGCTACTGTCGGTCGATGTGGGCGGGTAGTCAACGGCAGCGGGCCTGCTAGGACGGATGTGGCATGGTCGCCTAGACATCAGGACACACTTGGCGCAATTGGGTGTTGGGGTGGTGTTCCTGGCCATGGAGGCTGCGTGGGCAGCTCGATAGTTCGAGCTATAAGTGTGGCGATCTAGCAGCGCTCTATTCGGGGTTTGGCGCGAACCCGTGTTTCCCCCTCTCATGCCTTAGTGTTGCTCTTCAACGCGTGGTGCCACATGGAGGTATGCATTAGGCGCTGATGCTTGTGGTTGTGAAGTCGGTTGATGGTTGGATTTGACTGTCGTGGGCTCTATAGTGTCTCAGCCATCGTCACCAAGTGGTGTTGGTAGCGGCGCCAGGGACACTACTCTCACAGGTCAAGATTGCGGTCGATGGTGCCTCGAGTTGTCGAATCTGGATCCCGCGGTGGCTCTAGTGTTCCCCAACCGGCCAGCTCGCATGGTTCTTGTGCTATCAGCGGGGCTTCCCTTGGCTCCAGTGGTGTTGTCGTGACTCAGAGTTTAGGCAGTCGGTGGTTCCCTTCAGTTGTTTCGAGGGGTGGGTGTTTTGGCTGCTTGTGGTGAAAGCATTGCTCTAGCTTTCCCAGAGCTGATGACATCAATGTCTATGGGCACCATAAACCTTCTTGGTGTGTTGTGGTCTGAGATCTTATGCCCTCTTCTCTTGGCTTCAGGGGAAACCCTTGTTCTAGATCTTCCTTGATCTGTCGATGGAAATGATCCTATATGGTGGTCCTTCCTTGAAGGCATCATCTTGGAGTTTTTTTCTAGTTCTGCTAATGCTTGATGTGCATATGGTGGGGCAGCGGCCTTGGGTCAATGTGGCTTGGTCTCGTGTTTAGCAATGATGCCGGATTCGGTCTGAGCTATGATGCGGTTAAGGTTTGGTAGTAGGTGTCATCCAGCATGTTCGTGAGGTGCTCGTACCTCACTATGTTTTTTGTGGGGTTGGGGCTGTAGAGGCAGGGCCTCTGCAGTGACGATGGCATGAGATGGATGTTTGGTTGCTAGGGCATGATCGCCACATGCTCATCGCGTTTCTCATGCTTTGGTCTGTTACTCAAGCTGGAGATGGTTGGTTACTGTGTGGGTGTTCAACTGTTTGGCATGGGCCAACACGAGTTTCAAATTTGGTTTTGACGAGGGATTTGCTGGTGACCGTCGATGGTGAAGTTGGAGTCGCTGGCTCACGGGGGATTGATGATGATGCTTGATGATAACATGGACATTGCTTTTCTTCTCGACGACATGTGTGTCTTTGTGTAGGTAGCCATGTTGGCTGGTGTTGCCCTGTGTGGGTTCTTGTAATATTGTTTGCCAGGGTTTTTGCTAATTAACCGGATAACTCTACTTCTTCATTAATGAGACAAGGCAAAACTTTTGCCTCAGTTTCGAAAAAAGGTTAAGGTCTATATGAAATGTAGCCCGAGGTTGCGCTACCATACTTTGTGTTAGGATCCGTTTGCATTGTTGCAGATTTTTTCTGTCCATGCCGATTTTTTGGCTATCTGGTCAACTTAAGCACCCTCGTATTGGCAAGACGGAGACAACAAAATCCTTTGCCAATAATTTGGCGGGCCTAATTTTGGAGAATTGGCATGTGCATGAACAAAACATGTCCAATTTCTAGCTTAGCAACTCTTAAGTATACTAAGGTCCGTTTCTCTACATTTTTCCAATGCACATAATATTTTATTTTCCTGAAATATAAAAATAGTAGAAAACAAGAACCAACATTGGGCACTTAATAAATAGGTTAGTTCCAAATAAATTTCAAGAACATTGCATAAATTATTGATAATATGGATGAAACATATAAAAATTATAGATAGGTTGGAGATGTATCATTTGTGTCCACCGAAGAAGAGTTTTTCCCATAGTAAACAACATAGGCGACCTTGGACCATGGCTTGTAGATGCCCTCCTTGCCAGCGGGAGGGACATGTTCTGTCTATGTCGCAGACACATCCATTGTTTCAATCACCTCCTTCTCATCATGTTGTCACTACAATCTAGGATGACATAACTGGCATCAAGTGATGGGGCCTGTACTAGGAGTGGCTAACGCCAGGGATCCTGGCTTCATTGACTACCCAAACAAGGAGCAAACCCTAGGAGGCGAAGACAACCTTCGTAGCCTCCGAGACTAGAGGGCGGTAGTGTCCCAGATCGCATCTACCATGTAAACCCTAGACCTCTCCTGCCTATATAAAGGGAGGTCTAGGATCCTCATTGATCATCTATCCATGAATAGGAAACTCTCAGTAACAATCTCATACACCATCGTAACTCCTCGCACAAGGTATCCCTCCACCATGAATAACAAAAAAAGGCATGACGTAGGGTATTACTCTCTGGAGGCCCAAACCTAGATAAACCCCTCATCTAGGACTTCTAGCTGCGCTTGGACCCCTACTGAGGGATCTGAAGATATTTAGCACCGGAAGTTGATGCGCCAGGCATGGGCGATGCTGGCTAGAGACCGATCTTGGATCATACCTTTTCCTACTCCCGGTGGCCTTTCACCGAGACAGATCCTGACCTTCGGCTCCTTCACGTTCATCGCTGACGGGGAAGGACGGGTCGACATCAGCCCACTGGCTTGCCCCACACGCACCATCTACATCAGCATCATTGCTTTCGTCACCAATGCCCGCGGTGATCTCTGGTTGTGCCTACCACCTGTTTGGCCTGAAACACGGGACGAGGTCCCGATTTCAGCGACCTTCCCGTCCGACCTCGATAGCCCTCTCTCGTTTGGATTAAGGAACACGGGGGCTGCTTATCAGTGTGGACTTCATCGACAACTCCACAAAAACATATAGTTTGTCACCATGGTTTGCGACAACTGCCGTATCGACCACGCGCAAGAGGATTGTTTCCTCGACAAAACAATTTCAGACTGCAGCATTGACACGGCAGACCTACTACCACTGTTTGATCATAAGGATGCCAATAGAAAACCAACCTCGCCAAAGGAGGACGAAGCCGTCGGCAACATGGCTCCGACAACTGAGGGCGGATTCCCAAGGTGCAGGAGCCACGACGAATGACAGAAGGACATCTCGAGTCCTGACACCTCGCAAGGAACAGAGGACGAGGTCAAGTAATACGTTCCACAACTGATCTCGTTGCACAAAGTAATGTTCACGGAAGTGGAGGCCGATGCAAGAGACAACACGCCACACTCAACCATGACAACAGTGGCATCGGAAAAGGGAGTAGAGCTCTCAAACCCGTCTACCCAGACGGATAGCCCGCCCACACCACAGTCTTCGGAGGACGAGCTCCATGAAATTCTCACCCCATGGACTGCACGACATGCACTGGCAAAGGTGGCCACGTGGCCACAAAACACAACAGGCGACAACATTATATGCCTCACTGAGCCGGTCCGCCGCATGGGCCACCAAAGCAACATGGTGGCTAGCAGCTGCGACAATGATGGAGAGTGCTTAGAGCAGTATGAACCGACAGAGCTCCCCTCACCAGCCCAAAGTATCCAGGAAGCAGTCACACTTGTAGACAGATTGGAGGCCGCACCTACATATCTGAAGATCCTGGTAAACCTCTTCAAAGTTGTACACAGGATGGACGAGGTCCAAGACAAGCATATGAACGATGCACAGAGCATCTTATCTCTGCCCCGCAAATGGCCGACACCAGGAGGGCAGAAGCCAAGTAGCGCCCAGGAGAACTGCGCAGCACTAGATGCCAGCGACCTCTGTCATATGATACAAGCCGCAAAGACAAGGAACCAGGGAGATCCATCGCTGACTGGCTTGATTTTCACCCAGATCTTCGCAACCACCTACGAGCCCGAGCCATGGAATGCTACGGGCTGGAATATGAAACTCCGATACCTCGGCTAACGTCAGGCGTCACACCTTCATGCTTGGGCTACAAGGTCATAATACATTAGTTACCTAAGCTTTTCATCATGTGGTGCGTTAGGAAGTATTCAGGGGACACAAAACCTGACCTATGGCTCAATGACTACTTGACATCTATCGAGCTGGCGCACGACAACATCGACAATGCCCAACGCCACGTCCCACTGTGCTTGTCTGGATCGGCATGAACATGGTTGAACGGGCTCTCGCCAAACTCCATCCATAGTTGGGCGGACTTCGAGCATGAGTTCCTCAACAACTTCAAGGGATGTACCTCCGGCTTGGAAATGCAATGGACCTCCACAACATAATCCAAGGAGAACAAGAGTTAGTCCGCGACTACATCGCCCGTTGGCTCAAAAAGAAAAATACCATACCACATGTCTCCAATGGAACGGCCATAGAGGCATTCATCAGTGGGGCACTAGAACCCATGCTTAGGCATAAGCTCGGAAAGAAAAGGGCACAAGGAAAATTTCCTGACATGGCAGCCCTCCTGAAGGTTGCAAATGACTTCAAAACACATGAGGAGACCGCCCAGGCAGGTCACTGCTATGAGCGACCAACAGGGTCAGCCGACACTCGCGGTAGTGGAGGCCGCCTCACCCGCGGCCACACCCACGGACACAACCGCAAGCAGAAGAAGAGGCCGCAACTGGTGGCCGCCACACAGGAGGCTACTGAAAGAAACAATAAAAGGAGCAAAGTACGAAGGTAGATCAAGGCACGCGTCCTGCTCCTATGAAGGGATCATGAGCAGCCCCTGCGGGTACCACAGCTACGAGGCCTATAAGGCACTGCACTCGATGTGCGAATGCCACCTCAATGAGCAGCTCACCCAAGAGAAGAACACCAGGAGCAGAGATGACTCGAACAACGAGGGCAACCGCCGCCCACGAGCGACCAACCAGAGGAACGCACAAGGCTAGCAAAAGGAGAGCACCAAGGCACATGCGGTGAACATGATCTTCTGAGGCCCAGAGTCAAAGAGGGCTCAAAGGAAAACCTTGCGGGAGGTCTACACACTTGTCCACGGTGTCCCCAACTCATGGATTGGTCAAACACACCATCTCCTTTGGGCTCAATGACTACACAGATTATATCCCCAACCCAGGGAAGAACGCAATCGTTGTCAACCCCATCATTGGAGGCTACCAGTTATCAAAGGTGCTCATGGACGGCGGGTCCGGCCTCAACATCATCTACGCTACAATGATGCAGAAAATGGGCCTCCCCATAATTGGTCTACAACTTTCGCCAACACATTTCGACGACATATTTCCTGGAAAGAAGGCCGAACCGCTCGACCAGGTCATGCTAGAGGTCATATTTGGCCCTGAAGAAAACTTCCGTCTAGAAAATGTTCGGGAATGCAGTAATTTAAAAAAAATTCCTATGCACACGCAAGATCACGGTGATGCATAGCAACGAGAGGGGAGAGTATCGTCCACGTACCCTCATAGACCGTAAGCGGAAGCATTATGACAACGCGGTTGATGTAGTCGTACGTCTTCGCGATCGACCGATCCCAGCATCGAAGTTACGGCACCTCCGTGATCTGCACACGTTCGGCTCGGTGATGTCCCGCAAACTCACGGTCTAGTAGAGCTTTGAGGGAGAGCTTCGTCAGCACGACGACATGATGGCGGTGATGATGTTGCTACCAGAACAGGGCTTCGCCTAAGCACCGCTACGATATGAACAAGGTGGATTATGGTGGAGGGGGGCACCGCACACAGCTTGGAACAATCAACTTGTGTGTCTATTGGGTGCCCCCTGGCCATGTATATAAAGGATGGAGGGAGGAGGAGGCCGGCCCTCATAGGGCGCACCCAAAGTGTGGAGCCCTACTAGGACTCCCTAGTCCTAGTAGGATTCCACCTCCCATATGGAATAGGAAAAAGGGGAGGGAGAAGGAGAAGGAAGGAAGGGGGCGCCCCCTTTCCCTAGTCCAATTCGGACGAGTCCATGGGGAAGGGGCGCGGACACCCTTGAGGCCTTTCTCTCATTTCCTGTATGGCCCATTAAGGCCCAATACGAATTCCTGTAACTCTCCGGTACTCCGAAAAATACCCGAATCACTCGAAACCTTTCCGATGTCCGAATATAGCCTTCCAATATATTGATCTTTATGTCTCGACAATTTCGAGACTCCTCGTCATGTCCCCGGTCTCATCCGGGACTCCGAACAAACTTCGGTCATCAAATCACATAACTCATAATACAAATTGTCACAGAACGTTAAGCGTGCGGACCCTACGGGTTCGAGAACTATGTAGACATGACCGAGAGTCATCTCTGGTCAATAACCAATAGCGGAACCTGGATGCTCATATTGGTTCTTCCATATTCTACGAATATATTTATCGGTCAAACCGCATAACAACATACGTTGTTTCCTTTGTCATCGGTATGTTACTTGCCCGAGATTCGATCGTCGGTATCTCAATACCTAGTTCAATCTCGTTACCGGCAAGTCTCTTTACTTGTCCCGTAATGCATCATCCCGCAACTAACTCATTAGTCACATTGCTTACAAGGCTTATAGTGATGTGCATTACCGAGAGGGCCCATAGATACCTCTCAGACAATTGGAGTGACAAATCATAATCTCGATCTATGCCAACTCAACAAACACCATCAGAGACACCTGTAGAGCACCTTTATAATCACCCAGTTAGGTTGTGACGTTTGGTAGCACACAAAGAGTTCCTCCAGTATTCGGGAGTTGTATGATCTCATAGTCATAGGAACATGTATAATTTATGGAGAAAGCAATAGCAACAAACTAAATGATCATCGTGCTAAGCTAACGGATGGGTCAAGTCAATCACATCATTCTCTAATGATGTGATCCCGTTAATCAAATGGCAACTCATGTCTATGGTTAGGAAACATAACCATCATTGATTCAACGAGCTAGTCAAGTAGAGGCAAACTAGTGACACTCAGTTTGTCTATGTATTCACACATGTACTAAGTTTCCGATTAATACAATTCTAGCATGAATAATAAACATTTATCATGATATAAGGAAATATAAATAACAACTTTATTATTGCCTCTAGGGCATATTTCCTTCAGTCTCCCACTTGCACTAGAGTCGATAATCTAGTTCACATCGTTATGTGATTTCACACCAATAGTTCACATCTTTATGTGATTAGTTCACATCTTCATGTGACTAATACCCAAAGGGTTTACTAGAGTCAATAATCTAGTTCACATCGCTATGTGATTAATACCCAAAGAGTGATCATGTTTTGTTTGTGAGAGAATTTTAGTCTATGGGTCTGCAACATTCAGATCCATATGTATTTCGCAAATTTCTATGTCTACAATACTCTACACGGAGCTACTCTAGCTAATTGCTCCCAGTTTCAATATGTATCCAGATCGAGACTTAGAGTCATCTAGATCAATGTAAAAATCTTGCATCAACGTAACTCTTTACGACGAACTCTTTTATCACCTCCATAACCAAGAAATATTTCCTTAGTCCTCTAAGGATAATTTGACCGCTGTCCAGTGATCTACTCCTAGATCACTATTGTACTCCCTTGCCAGAATCATGCTAAGGTATACAATAGGACTGGTACACAACATAGCATACTTCATAGAATCTATGACTGAGGCATAGGGAATGACTTTTCGTTCTCTTTCTATTTTCTGCCGTGGTCGGGTTTTGAGTCTTTACTCAACTTCACACCTTGCAACACAGGCAAGAACTCCTTCTTTGACTGTTCCATTTTGAACTACTTCAAAATCTTGTCAAGGTATGTACTCATTGAAAAATCTTACCAAGCGTCTTGATCTATCTCTATAGATCTTGATGCTCAATGTGTAAGCAGCTTCACCGAGGTCTTTTCTTTGAAAAACTCCTTTCAAACACTCCTTTATGCTTTCCAGAAAATTCTACATTATTTCCGATCAACAATATGTCATTCACATATACTTATCAGAAATGTTGTAGTGCTCCCACTCACTTTCTTGTAAATATAGGCTTCACCGCAAGTCTGTATAAAACCATATGCTTTGATCACTTTATCAAAGCATATATTCCAACTCCGAGATGCTTGCACCAGTCCATAGATGGATCGCTGGAGCTTGCTCACTTTGTTAGCACCTTTAGGATAGACAAAACCTTCTGGTTGCATCATCTACATCTCTTCTTTAAGAAATCCATTAAGGAATGCAATTTTGACATCCATTTGCCAGATTTCATAAAATGCGGCAACTGCTAACATGATTTGGACAGTCTTTTAAGCATCAATACGAGTGAGAAAATCTCATCGTAGTCAACACCTTGAACTTTTCAGAAGCATTTTTTGCGACAATTCGAGCTTTGTAGATAGTAACACTACTATCAGCGTCCGTATTCCTCTTGAAGATCCATTTATTCTCAATGACTCACCGATCATCGGGCAAGTCAATCAAAGTCCATACTTTGTTCTCATACATGGATCCCATCTCAGATTTCATGGCCTCAAGACATTTTGCGGAATCTGGGCTCATCATCGCTCCCTCATATTTCGTAGGTTCGTCATGGTCTAGTAACATGACTTCCAGAATAGGATTACCATACCACTCTGGTGCGGACCGTACTCTGGTTGATCTACGAGGTTCGGTAGTAACTTGATCTGAAGTTTCATGATCATCATCATTAGCTTCCTCACTAATTGGTGTAGGAATCACTGGAACTTATTTCTGTGATGAACTACTTTCCTCCCACTCACTTCTTTTGAGAGAAACTCCTTCTCTAGAAAGGATCCATTCTTAGGAACAAAATATCTTGCCTTCGGATCTGTGATAGAAGGTGTACCCAACAATTTCTTTTGGGTATCCTATGAAGACACACTACTCCGATTTGGGATCGAGCTTATCAGTTTGAAAATTTTTCACATAAGCATCGCAACCTCAAACTTTAAGAAATAATAGCTTTGGTTTCTTGCCAAACCATAGTTCATACGGTGTCATCTCAACGGATTTAGATGGTGCCCTATTTAACGTGAATGCAGCTGTCTCTAATGCATAACCCCAAAAACATAGTGGTAAATCGGTAAGAGACATCATAGATCGCACCATATCCAATAAAGTACGATTACATCGTTCGGACACACCATTATGCTATGGTGTTCCAGGTGGCGTGAGTTGCGAAACTATTCCACATTGTTTCAAATGAAGACCAAACTCGTAACTAAAATATTCGCCTCCGTGATCAGATCGTAGAAACTTTATTTTCTTGTTACGATGATTTTCAACTTAACTATGAAATTCTTTGAACTTTTCAAATGTTTCAGACTTATGTTTCATTAAGTAGATATACCATATCTGCTCAAATCATCGGTGAAGGTCAGAAAATAACAATACTCTCCGCGAGCCTCAACACTTATCGGATCGCATACATCAGTATGTATTATTTCCAGTAAGTCAGTTGCTCGCTCCATTGTTCCGGAGAACGGAGTCTTAGTCATCTTGCCCATGAGGCATGGTTCGCAAGCATCAAGTGATTCATAATCAAGTGATTCCAAAAGTCCATTAACATGGAGTTTCTTCATGCGCTTTACACCAATATGACCTAAATGGCAGTGCCACAAATATGTTGCACTATCATTATTAACTTTGCATCTTTTGGCTTCAATATTATGAATATGTGTATGACTATGACCGAGATTCAA
The DNA here is from genome assembly GCF_003073215.2 of Triticum urartu. Lineage (NCBI taxonomy): Eukaryota > Viridiplantae > Streptophyta > Magnoliopsida > Poales > Poaceae > Triticum > Triticum urartu. The sequence goes on along the minus strand of NC_053028.1, from coordinate 258,079,277 downwards.
TAAACCATTCACCTTGGGTGTATGACCACAGAATGTTTTATTCATGTAAACAGAATAACAATTATTCTTTGACTTAAATGAATAACCATATTGCAATAAACATGATCCAATCATATTATGCTCAACACAAACACCAAATAACATTTATTTTAGGTTCAACACTAATCCCGAAGGTAAAGGGAGTGTGCGATGGTGATCTTATCAACCTTGGAATCATTTCCAACACACATCGTTACCTCGTCCTCAACTAGTCTTTGTTTATTTTGCAACTCCCGTTTCGAGTTACTACTCTTAGCAACTGAACTAGTATCAAATACCGAGGGGTTTGCTATAAACACTAGTAAAGTACACATCAATAACATGTATGTCAAATATACCTTTGTTCACTTTGCCATCCTTCTTATCTGCCAAGTATCTAGGGCAGTTCCACTTCCAATGACCATTTCCTTTGCAGTAGAAGCACTGAATTTCAGGATTGGGTCTAGCTTTGGGCTTCTTCATGGGAGTGGCAACTTGCTTGCCATTCTTCTTGAAGTTCCCTTTCTTTCCCTTGCCCTTTTACTTGAAACTAGTGGTCTTGTCAACCATCAACACTTGATGCTTTTTCTTGATTTCTACCTTCGCCGATTTCAGCATCGCGAAGAGCTTTGGGAATCGTTTCCATTATCCCTTGCATATTATAATTCATCACGAAGTTCTAGTAACTTGGTGATAGTGACTAGAGAACTCTGTCAATCACTATTTTATCGGGAAGATTAACTCCCACTTGATTCAAGTGATTGTAGTACTCAGACATTCTGAGCACATGCTCACTCGTTGAGCTATTCTCCTCCATCTTGTAGGCAAAGTACTGTCAGAGGTCTCATACCTCTTGACACGGGCATGAGTATGAGATACCAATTTCAACTCTTGGAACATCTTATATGCTCCGAGGCATTCAAAACATTTTTTAAGTCCCGGTTCTAAGCCGTAAAGCATGGTGCACTAAACTATCAAGTAGTCATCATACCGAGCTTGTCAAACGTTCATAACGTCTGCATATGCTCCTGTAATAGGTTTGTCACCTAGCGGTGCATCAAGGACATAATTCTTTTGTGCAGCAATGAGGATAATCCTCAGATCACGGACCTAGTCCGCATCATTGCTACTATCATCTTTCAACATAGTTTTTCTCTAGGAACATATAAAAAAATCGGGGAGCTACATTGTGAGCTATTGATCTACAACAGTTATGCAAATACTATCAGGACTAAGTTCATGATAAATTAAAGTTCAATTAATCATATTACTTAAGAACTCCCACTTAGATAGACATCCCTCTAGTCATCTAAATGATCACGTGATCCAAATCAACTAAACCATGTCCGATCATCACGTGAGATGGAGTAGTTTTCAATGGTGAAGATAATTATGTTGGCGTTCTGGGAATGGGGGTCCCCAGACTTGCCTGCCTGCGGCCCATGGCGTGGCTTTGCCAGCAGGCCTGTACGGTCCATCTTCATCAACAAGGAATCAAGACCCTCATGAGGGGCCAAACCTCGCGAGGCGAACGACGCAAGACCTCCTCAGGAGCGGCCTCACCAGGAAGGCTCATGAGGGGCGGAGAGTTCAAGGTCAGGCAAACCTTGCGAGATTCTCGTGACGTGAGCCATGACGATCGAGACCAGGCGGGCGCCAGCGCGCGCAGCGTCCTTGTTTCCTCTTTGGTGCTAAGGGGGCAAGCGCAGGCACGGAGTACCGAGACATCAAGAAAAGGTTTCCATATTGGTGCAACGAGACCAAGACCAGAAGGATGGCAAGACGGAGGTCACCATGGATCCCAAGATGGCGTCACCACCAGAGCCTTTGGCAGGCGAAGACTGCTTTTGTTAGGATAGCTTGTACTAGCTGTCCCCTTTCAAATTGGCCGTTGTTGGCTCCCTTCCCGGTCAATATTTGGGGAGAGGACCAAGGCCACTATAAATAGAACTAGCCACCACCATAGCTAAGGGAGAGCCACCACATCCTTGGCCACCAAGCACAAGAACACCTTAACCTCAGGAGGCTGTTCTTCCCCTTTGTACTGTTCATCCTCAGCCCAAGAGGCAATCCACCACCACCACACTGGAGTAGGGTATTACACTACAACGGTGGCCGAACTAGTATAAATCTTGTGTCTTTGTGTTGCGAGTTTGTCGAGTTAGTTCGTAAGATCTTAGCCAAGTTAGGACGTGGATCGGCAGGGGGAGATCTTCGTGTGCACCCCGGTGTTCGAACCTTAAGGGTTTTGCCGGAACCCGTGATCCGACATTTGGCACGCCAGGTAGGGGTGTGCTGGAGTCTTCCTTCCGTCGACTCGTGCTCCACCATCCCCACGCCCGCTCCCCATGGCGGGCGCCCCTCCAGCTGGATCTACCGGTGCCCACGGAGGCGCTCGGGGGCTCCGAGCCCTTGCCCCCGCCTTGCGGCGGGTGCAGTGGCCGGAGATGCCGCCGCGCTACGACGGCGCGGCGGGCCTGTCGGCTTTCCTGCTAGTGTACGAGGAGGCCGTCCTGGAAGCCAGGGCGATGACAAGATCATGGCCAACTGGTTCCCAATGGCCCTTGTAGGCGCGCCGCGTGCCTGGCTCCTCCACTTGCCGGAGTCTTCTGTCGCCACCTGGGAGGAGCTGCGCAACCTCTTCATCACTCACTTTGGGGAACCGGCGGCCCCCATCGTCGCAGCTCTTCTCGGTGGTTCGCAAGCACCACCCTCAGATCGGCATGTCAAGCCATACCTTCACCAGATCGGCGCCGCTTCCAAGCGCCCGGGGGCTCCGCCGGGCTGGGTCGCGCCTGAGGCCGGCCTCATCTTCAACTCGGAAGATCATCCCGCCCCCACCACCAGCTCGGGTGCGCTCCCGATGCTGTGCGCGCCCACCATCTGCCACGTATCCATCACCAAGATGCTCGTTGACGGCGGCGCCGGCCTCAATGTGCTCTCCATCGAGGCCTTCAGCCTCCTTCACGTACCAATCGAGTGGCTCCGCCCCAGGAAGCCCTTCTCGGGGGTTGGCGGAGGCCCCGCTCGCTCCCTGGGGCAGATCCGCCTCCCCGTGACCTTCGGCACGCGCGACAACTACCGCACCAAGCTCATCGACTTCGACATCGCCCGCATTGGCCTCCCGTACAATGCCATCCTCGGGTACCCAACTCTGGCCCAGTTCATGGCAGCAATCCATCCTGCTTACAATCTCATGAAGATGCCGGGGAGCCAGGGTGTCCTCACCATCAAGGGGGACGCCAAGGAGGCCCTCACGGTGCTCAAGCTTGCCCTCAATGCCGCCGCGACAGCACGACCCGCCGACGCGGATACCTCCTAGTCCAAGGGAGCCGTGCCAACCAAGAAGAAGCAGTTCTTCACTCAGGACAAGGCATAAACCAAGAAAGTGTTGGTCGAGGAGGACGGGGTCCTCAGGGGAAACCTTTACCATAGGCGCCAACCTCGAGCCTGCTCAGGAGGAGGCGCTAGTGAAGTTTTTGCGTGCAAACAAGGGAGTGTTTGCCTGGGAGCCCGATCAGCTGGTAGGGGTCCCAAGAGAGGTAATAGAGAATCACCTGAAGGTGTGCCCCAACGTACGCCCCGTGAAGCAGAAGGAAAGGCGACAGTCCATGGAGAAGCAAGCTTTCATCATCCAAGAAACGCGCAAGTTGGAGGTTGCGGGTGTCATTCGCGAGGTTTGGTACCCCGAATGGCTAGCGAACCCCGTCGTCGTCCCCAAGAAAGGTGGGAAGGAGCGGATGTGCGTCGACTTCACCAACCTCAACAAGGCCTGCCCCCAAGATCTGTTCCCGCTTTCACGCATCGACCAGATCATCGACTCCCCTGTCGAGTGCGACTTGCTATGCTTCCTGGATGCGTTCTCAGGATATCACCAGATCAAGATGGCGGTAGAAGATGTGGAGAAGACGACCTTCCTGACCCCATGTGGGGTGTACTGCTACACTTGCATGCCACTCGGGCTGCACAACGCGGGCGTAACCTTCCAGCTGCTCATGCACATCGCCTTAGGGCGGCAGCTCGGGAGAAATGTTGAAGCCTATGTCGACGACATTGTGGTGAAGTCTCGGAGGCGGGGACCTTGATCCAAGACCTGGAGGAGACCTTTGAAAGCCTTCGCCAGGTGGACTTGCGGCTCAACCCGGAGAAATGCGTGTTTGGCGTCCCTTCCGGCAAGCTGCTGGGTTTCCTAGTGTCCTACAGGGGGATCGAAGCTAACCCAGAGAAGGTCAAGGCCATTGTAGACATGAGTCCACCATAGACCCTCAAGGAAATGCAAAAGTTGGCTGGTCGGGTGACTGCGTTGGGGCGCTTCATCTCCAAGCTGGGAGAGCGTGCCCTACCCTTCTTCAAGCTTGTGAAAAATAAGGGCCCGTTTGAGTGGACCCCGGAGGCCGACCAAGCTTTTCAAGACCTCAAGAGATACCTGACCAACCCTCCAGTGATGGTGGCGCCATGACCTCGTGAGCCCCTAGTGCTCTATCTTGCTGCCACCCCGTACTCAGCCAACGCGGCTCTAGTGGCAGTCCGGGAAGAACACCAAGCCAAGGGAGCATCTCGCCATGCCACGCCTCCAGCAGATACGACGCGAGACCAGAAGGGCGCCACAAGGGCAGCGGCAGAGGATCAGGCCTGGCAGGACGACACCCCTAAACTCGCGGAGACTTCGTCGAGCGATCAAGCGTCGGGGGCCCTACCCCCTCAGGAGGCACCCCAGCTTTCGAAAGACGCAAACCTCATCAGCACGCCTACCCTCGTCGAGCACCCGATATACTTCGTCAGCACGGTGTTATGGGACGCAAGAGCGCGGTACCCCATGCCTCAGAAGCTCCTACTCGCACTCCTAGTGGCCTCGCGAAAGCTGCGGCACTACTTCCAGGGCCACCCCATCAAGGTCGTCTCAGCTTACCCATTGGAGAGAGTGCTCAGGAGCCCCAACTCTGCTGGAAGAGTCGCTGAATGGAACATCGAGTTGCAAGCATTCCAGTTGGAGTTTAGTACTACCAGGGTCATCAAGGGAGCTGTGCTCGCTGATTTCATGGCAGAATGGACAGATGCCCCAGTGCTTGAAGAGGGCGAAGTCCAGTCCCACTCGCCGGGAAGCGAGGTGCCTGACGGCTGGGTCATGTATTTCGATGGTGCCTTCGCGTGCCAGGGGCTGGAGCAGTACTCATCTCGCCCACTCAGGACAAGGTATACTATGCCGTGCAGCTCTGCTTCCAGCAGGGCGAGAAGGTCTCCAACAACATTGCAGAATACCAAGGCCTCATAGCCGGCCTGAAGGCTGCGATGGCGCTGGGGGTGAAGCGTCTCACTATCAGGGGTGACTCACAGCTCCTCGTCAACTTCTCCAACAAGGTGTATGAGCCGAAGGACGAGCACATGGAAGCGTACCTCGCGGAGGTGCGCAAGATGGAGAAACAATTTCTGGGCCTGGAGTTGCAGCACGTGCCTCGTGGCACCAACAAGGAAGCTGACGACATCGCCATAAGAGCATCCAAGCGATAGCCCCAGGAGCCTGGCGTCTTCGAGGAGCGGCTCTTCAAGCCATCAACAATGCCACCGCTTTCAAGAACAGCTCAGCTTTGGGAGGAACTCCTGCAGCCGCCTGCCACAGGAGCCCCAGCCTGTGGCCCGACCTCAGGAGAGCGCCTACTCCTGGTGCTCGAGCCCCAGGAGGGATGCTGGACCAAGGAATTCAAGGAATACCTGATGCAAGGGGCATTGCCATAGAAGGAGGAGGACGCGGAGCGTGTGGCCCATCAGGGCACAGCATACTGCATCCAGGACGGTGAGTTATACAAGAAGCGACCAAATGACGTTTCACTGCGTTGTATCTCCAGGGAATAGGGGAAAGAGCTGATAGCTGACATACACGGCGGGGACTGTGGGCACCACTCGTCACGAACCCTCGCCGGCAAGGCATTCCAAAGTGGATTTTACTGGCCTACGACGCTCAACGACGCGGCTGAGCTGGTGAAGTCCTACGAGGCCTGCCAATTCCATGCCAAGCAGATCCATCAGCCAGCTCAGGGCCTCTAGACCATTCCACTCTCGTGGCCGTTCACGGTCTGGGGGCTGGATATTCTGGGCCCGTTCCCTCGGGCACCTGGGGGCTATAGATACCTCTACGTCGCCATCGACAAGTTCACTAAGTGGCCGGAGGTTGAAGCAGTCTGCGCCATCCCAGCAGGCTCTGCTGTCAAGTTCATTAAGGGCCTCGTGAGCCGTTTTGGGGTCCCCAACCGCATCATCACCAATAACGGCTCACAGTTCACTAGTAATCTCTTCAAGTCATATTGTGCTAACCTTGGAACGCAGATCTATTACGCCTCAGTAGCATACCCCAGGAGCAATGGCCAGGCCGAACGCGCCAACGCGGAGGTCCTGAGGGGCCTCAAGACCAGGACCTTCAAGAAGAAGCTCGAAGCCTGCGGTAGGGGCTGGCACGATGAGCTCTAGTCCGTGCTGTGGTTGATACGTACCACCTCCACCAACCCAACGGGCGAAACCCCGTTCTTCCTCGTCTACGGAGCAGAAGCAGTCCTCCTTCACGAGGTCAAGCATCGCTCCGCACGGGTCCTGGCATTTGATGAGACGCAGCAGGACGCCACGCGGGGGATGGACCACGTGCTGGGGGAGGAACGTCGCCACGAGGCTGCCCTACGGGTGACAAGATACCAGCAGGCCCTGCGGCGGTACCACTGCCGCAGCGTCCGCTCCAGGACTCTTGAGGTGGGTGACCTCGTCCTGAGGCGGGTGCTCTCCAGGGAGGGGCTGCATAAGCTCTCACCCATGTGGGAGGGTCCGTTCAAGGTCTTCCACGTCTCCAGGCCTAGCGTCGCGCGCCTGGAGACGCAGGGCGGGGTACCCGTCCAGAACGACAGGAACATCCAACACCTCCGGAAGTTCTACCCATGAAGAAAGGCCCAGTGCCTGTGAAGAAGGCGTGGTTCTTGTGAAGAAAGGCCCAGTGCCTGTGAAGCAAGGCCCGGTGCCTGTGAAGCAAGGCCCGGTGCCTGTGAAGCAAGGCCCGGTGCCTGTGAAGCAAGGCCCAGTGCCTGTGAAGAAAGGCCCAGTGCCTGTGAAGCAAGGCCCCATGCCTGTGAAGAATCGCTGCCCGTGACACTCTCACGTAATAATGAGTGGGGCTGTACACGCCCCGGAGCCTCAGGAGAGCCGCCCTTGGGCCTCGGGGGCTCCCTCCCACGCTGAGTGGAAGCACTTAGCTCCGCACTGGTGAGAAGACGTCGAAGACTAGACTAGGTGCCGGACACAGCTTTTCATTTGCTTTCCTAAGTTGGCTCGCCCCTCTTTTAATTGAAATTTGCTTTCTGGTGTCTCTTGCTGGTCCCGTTTTATTGCTTTCTGCCTCTGTTTCTGCCTTCGCCTCTATGGTCTACCTTTACTCTCCCTCACGTCCCTCGCGAGGGAGCTGGACAGGTACCTTCGTGAGCTTCCTCCTTCTATCTTTTCGCGAGGCACCCTTGTTCGAGCCCACAAGCTAGCGCACCTCTCCTAATCCGTGCCCCACGGGTATCGCGATGCGAAGCGCCGAGTCAAAGCCAGCGGCACCTATGACCAAGCCCCAGGTGAGCGATAAACCTTTTGACGAATTTTTTTGCAGTTCCTAAGCGCATATCAGGTCAAGGAGGCCTCGACAGGTACTAGGAAGCAAGCGCCTCGTGAGGCGGAGGCCACTCAAAACAAGTCGAGCTAAGTTATCCCTACATAAAACGACGATGTTGCGACATAGCATAGGAACAACAAACATAACATAACGATTGAGATCATAGTTCAATACACGCCCCTCCGGGGCCCATTCTGGTTTCTTTCTGATGCAGGAAGGAAAAGAAGAACAAAATAGAAGCGGCACCTACAGCGGTCCACGGGGGCAGGCCCCAGCGCCCTCCTGAGCTCAGCCGGACCCCTCCTCGCGCTTCACGGAGGCGCGGCGAGGTGACGACCCGCCACCATCTTCGAAGCGGGCGCGGCAGCATGGCGGCTGGTGGTAGACGCCACTGCTGGAGCTGTCGTTGGGGGAAGAGCTTCCATAGCCGGACGAGACGCGGTCGGCACCAAGGGTGGGTTCGCCCTCATCCTCGTCATGGCCGTCGCCAAGGCCGATCACCTCCTCATCGTCGTTCACCTCGGGGCAGCATCCGGCGTGGCGACCATCTTCCTCAAACACCCTCACATAGAGGGGCGCTTCGCCGTCGTACTTGAAGTGAAGGGTGCACCGCGTGCCCAGGCCGCGCGCGCGGGCAAACGTCTGCCAACCGCGGGCCAGAGCTACATTGCCCGCGATGGAGACATTGACCGCGACCCAGGAAGCCCTGCTACAGCAGCCGTCTGCATGTAGCCAAAGCCCGCCTGGACCTGAGGCCGGCAACTTGTCGGCGAAGAAGCGCGGGAGCTGAAGCCAGTTGTCGGCCGGGTTCTCCGACCAGACGACGAACTTCGGTAGCATCTCCGACAAGTGGAAGCGTGGCCGGGGAGGCTGTGCGACCATGGCACGTCTCCCTTCATCAACGGGACCGCCACAACCGGAGCGACCCCTACCCCGCGAAGTGGCACCACCACGGTCGCGCGGAGCTGCGGCAGGGGTTGCGGTGTGCTTGCGGGGACGGCCGCGTCCACGCTTGGGCACCGGAGAGCTGGGCCCATCGTGAGTGGCCTTTCCCTTCTCCGCGGCGGTGAACCTCCTCGACGGCGCCATTGGTTGCAGGAGAGGAGCAACGAAGGAGAAGAAGCAGAAGAGGCAGAGGAAGGATGGGCGACGGGGGGCTCCGCCCCCTCCCATTTATACCAGGAGAAGGCCAACCAGCACCCCCACGATCACAGGTAATGACGATTTTCCTTGCATGTCGCAGGGACTTGTCAAGTCGGGCAGTTGTCGAGGCAGCGTGGGGAAGCGGAGACGCCCACGTCCAATCAACCGCCACGCGTCGACCAAGGCCACATGCTATTGGGGCCCGTGGCGCTCCGTACTTGACCTTTGGCTTCGCCTCGAAGCCAAGCCCTAGCACGCCTCGGGCCCGGGGGCTACTGTCGGCGTTCTTGGAACGGGGGTCCCCAGACTTGCCTGCTTGCGGCCCACGGCGTGGCTTTGCCAGCAGGCCTGTATGGCCCATCTTCATCAACAAGGAATCAAGACCCTTGCGAGGGTCCAAGCCTCGTGAGGCGGACGATGCAAGACCTCCTCAGGAGCGGCCTCACCAGGTAGGCTCATGAGGGGCGGAGAGTTCAAGGTCATGCAAACCTCGCGAGATTCTCGTGACGTGAGCCATGACGACCGAGACCAGGCGGGTGCCAGCGCGCGCATCGTCCTTGTTTCCTCTTTGGTGCTAAGGGGGCAAGCACAGGCGCGGAGTACCGAGGCATCAAGCAAAGGTTTCCATATTGGTGCAACGAGACCAAGACCAGAAGGATGGCAAGAAGGAGGTCACCGTGGAGCCCAAGACGGCTTCACCACCAGAGCCTTTGGCAGGCAAAGACTGCTTTTGTCAGGATAGCTTGTACTAGCTGTCCCCTTTCAAATCGGCCGTTGTTGGCTCCCTTCCTGCTCAATATTTGGGGGGGGGACCAAGGCCACTATAAATAGAAATAGCCACCGCCGTAGCTAAGGGAGAGCCACCACATCCTTGGCCACCAAGCACAAGAATACCTTAACCTCAGGAGGCTGTTCTTACCCTTTGTACTGTTCTCCTCAGCCTAAGAGGCAATCCACCACCACCACACTGGAGTAGGGGATTACACTGCTACCTCTTGAGCACTGCGTTGGATTTCCCTGAAGAGGAAGGGATGATGCAGCAAAGTAGCGTAAGTATATCCCTAAGTTTTTGAGAACCAAGGTATCAATCCAGTAGGAGGCTACGCTCGAGTCCCTCATACCTACACAAAAACAATAGCTCAACGCAACCAACGCGCTTAGGGGTTGTCAATCCCTTCACGGTCACTTACGAAAGTGAGATCTAATAGAGATGATAAATAATATTTTTTGTATTTTTGGTATAGAGATGCAAAGTAAATAAAGTAAAAGCAAAGTAAAAGCAAAGCAATAATAAAGTGATGGAGATTGATATGATGACAAAGAGACCCGGGGGCCATAGGTTTCACTAGTGGCTTCTCTCAAGAGCATAAGTATTCTACGGTGGGTGAACAAATTACTGTTGAGCAATTGACAGAGTTGAGCATAGTTATGAGAATATCTAGGTATGATCATGTATATAGGCATCACGTCCGAGACAAGTAGACTGAAACGATTCTGCATCTACTACTGTTACTCCACTCGTCGACCGCTATCCAGCATGCATCTAGAGTATTAAGTTAAAAACAGAGTAACACCTTAAGCAAGATGACATGAAGTAGAGGGATAGTTTCATGCAATATGATAAAAACCCCATCTTGTTATCCTCGATGGCAACGATACAATACGTGCCTTGCTGCCCCTTCTGTCACCAGGAAAGGACATCGCAAGATCGAACCCAAAGCTAAGCACTTCTCCCATGGCAAGAACAACCAATCTAGTAGGCCAAACCAAACTGATAATTCGAAGAGACTTGCAAAGATAACCAATCATACATAAAAGAATTCAGAGAAGATTCAAATATTATTCATAGATAGACTTGATCATAAACCCACAATTCATCGGTCTCAACAAACACACCGCAAAAAGAAGATTACATCGAATAGATCTCCACGAGAGAGGGGGGAACATTGTATTGAGATCCAAAAAGAGAGAAGAAGCCATCTAGCTACTAGCTATGGACTAGTAGGTCTGAAGTAAACTACTCACACTTCAGCGGAGGGGCTTGGATGATGATGTAGAAGCCCTCCGTGATCGATGCCCCCTCCGGCGGAGCTCCGGAACAGGCCCCAAGATGGGATCTCATGGATACAGAAAGTTGCGGCGGTGGAATTAGGTTTTTGGCTCTGCCCCCGATCGTTTCGGGGTACGTGGATATATATAGGAGGAAGAAGTACGTCGATGGAGCTTCGAGGGGCCCACGAGGCAGGGGGCGCGCCCTAGGGGGGGCGCCCCTACCCTCGTGACCACCTCATGGCTTTCTTGACGGAGGGTCCAAGTCTCCTGGATCTTATCTGATGAGAAAATCACGTTTCCGAAGGTTTCATTCAGTTTGGACTCCGTTTGATATTCCTTTTCTTCGAAACCCTAAAACAAGCAAAAAACAACAATTCTGGGCTGGGCCTCCGGTTAATAGGTTAGTCCCAAAAATAATATAAAAGCGGATAATAAAGCCCAATAATGTCTAAAACAGTAGATAATATAGCATGGAGCAATCAAAAATTATAGATACGTTGGAGACGTATCATACACCACAACAGTGAAGGAAATATGCCCTAGAGGCAATAATAAAGTTATTATTTATTTCCTTATATCATGATAAATGTTTATTATTTATGCTAGAATTGTATGAACCGGAAACATGATACATGTGTGAATACATAAACAAACAGAGTGTCACTAGTATGCCTCTACTTGACTAGCTCATTGATCAAAGATGGTTATGTTTCCTAGCCATAGACAAAGAGTTGTCATTTGATTAACGAGATCACATCATTAGGAGAATGATGTGATTGACTTGACCCATTCCGTTAGCTTAGCACTTGATCGTTTAGTTTGTTGCTATTGCTTTCTTCATGACTTATACATGTTCCTATGACTATGAGATTATGCTACCAAACGTCACAACGTAACTGGGTGATTATAAAGGTGCTCTACATGTGTCTCTGAATGTAATTGTTGGGTTGGCGCATTTCGAGATTAGGATTTGTCACTCCGATTGTCGGAGAGGTATCTCTGGGCCCACTCGGTAATACACATCACTTAAGCCTTGCAAGCATTGCAACTAATGAGTTAGTTGCGGGATGATGTGTTACAGAACGAGTAAAGAGACTTGCCGTAACGAGATTGAACTAGGTATTGAGATACCGACGATCGAATCTCGGGCAAGTAACATACCGATGACAAAGGGAACAACATATGTTGTTATGCGGTTTGACCGATAAAGATCTTCGTAGAATATATGGGAGCCAATATGAGCATCCAGGTTCCGCTATTGGTTATTGACCGGAGACGTGTCTCAGTCATGTCTACATAGTTCTCGAACCCGTAGGGTCCGCACGCTTAAAGTTCGATGACAGTTATATTATGATTTTATGGTTTTTGATGTACCGAAGGTAGTTCGGGGTCCTGGATGTGATCACGGACATGCTGAGGAGTCTCGAAATGTTCAAGACGTAAAGATTGATATATTGGACGACTATATTTGGATACCGGAATGGTTCCGGGTGAGATCGGGATAATACTGGAGCACCGGGAGGTTATCGGAACCCCCGGGAGGTATATGGGCCTTAATGGGCTTTAGTGGAAAGGAGGGTGTAACACCCACAATGCGGCTATATCTCCCACGTGTCGGGGCACGACTTAGATGCATAGCCGCAAGGTAGGTTTGTCGCAAGAGGGGTAATCTTCACACAATCCCATGTACTAAATAAGAAAGGGATAAAGAGTTGGCTTACAATCGCCACTTCACACAAATACAAGTTAAGCATACATCATCCAGAATACAATCAAGGTCCGACTACGAAACCAAAATAAAAGAAGACAACATCAAATGCTAGATCCCCGATCGCCCCAACTGGGCTCCACTACTGATCAACTGGAAACGAAACAACACAACAAACACGATCTTCATCGAGCTCCCACTTGAGCTCAGTTGCGTCATCTGCACTGGTATCATCGGCTCCTGCAACTGTTTGGAAGTATCTGTGAGCCATGAGGACTCAGCAATCTCACACCCGCGAGATCAAGACTATTTAAGCTTATGGGTAGGAAAGGTAGGGAGGTGGAGCTGTAGCAAGCACTAGCATATATGGTGGCTAACATACGCATATAAGAGCGAGAAGAGAAGCAATGCAACGGTCGTGAAACTAGAAGTGATCCTGAAACTACTTACGTTCAAACATAACTCCAAAACCGTGTTCACTTCCCGGACTCCGCCGGAAAGAGACCATCACGGCTACACACGCGGTTGATGCATTTTAATTAAGTTAAGTGTCAAGTTTTCTACAACTGGATATTAACAAACTCCCATCTGCCCATAACCGCGGGCACGACTTTCGAAAGTTCAAAACCCTGTAGGGGTGTCCCAACTTAGCCCATCACAAGCTCTCACGGTCAATGAAGGATATTCCTTCTCCCAGGAAGACCCGATCAGACTCGGAATCCCGGTTACAAGACATTTCGACAATGGTAAAACAAGACCAGCAAGACCGCCCGATGCGCCGACATCCTGATAGGAGCTTCACATATCTCGTTCTCAGGGCAGCACCGGATGAACACTACGTACAGCTAAAACCAACCCTCAAGTTTCCCCGAGGTGGCGCCGCAAGTGGCTCTAGTTCGGACCAACACTTAGAGAAGCACTGGCCCCGGGGGGGGGGGGGTTAAAATAAGATGACCCTCGGGTCTGCAGAACCCAAGGGAAGGTGATAGGTTGTTAGGCAAATGTAAAACCAAGGTTGGGCCTTACTGGAGGAGTTTTATTCAAAGCGAACTGTCAAGGGGTTCCCGTAACACCCAACCGCGTAAGGAACGCAAATTCAAGGAACATAACACTGGTATGATGGAAACTAGGGCGGCAAGAGTGGAACAAAACACCAGGCATAAGGCCGAGCCTTCCACCCTTTACCAAGTATATAGATGCATTAAATTAAATACAATATAATAATGATATCCCAACAATATCCATGTTCCAACATGGAACAAACTTCATCTTCACCTGCAACTAGCAACGCTATAAGAGGGGCTGAGCAAAGCGGTAACATGGCCAAACAACGGTTTGCTAGGAAAGGTGGGTTAGATGCTTGACATGGCAATATGGGAGGCATGTTATAGCAAGTGGTAGGTATCGCAGCATAGCAATAGAGCGAGCAACTAGCAAGCAAATATAGAAGTGATTTCGAGGGTATGGTCATCTTGCCTAAAATCCCGCAAGGAAGAAGAATGAGTCCACGAAGAAGACAAACAGACGTAGTCGAACGGATCCTCACAAACGCGACGTTATCGGAACTAACAAGAAGAAGCAACCCCGGAAATGAGCAAACAACATGGTAAACAACCATCACATAAACATGGCATGATGCACAACCAAGTATGATGCATGTCCGGTTTAATGAGGCATGGCATGGAAAAGTGCACAAGCAAAACTAAAAGTTAAGTGGAGCTCAATATGCAACAAGTTGCATATTGACGAAACACCGCATCAATTATTTAGTTCTCTCCTGTTTATGTACCCAACAATATTAAATGTTGTTAAGCATAGAAAGAGGTGAAACATGAGTAGAATACACAGTTAGGCATTTTAAATGAGGCCGAAAACATCAAACAATAATTCCGGTAAATCCCCATATGCATTTAGCAATTTAATGCAACAACAATTTTAAACATTTTAAATGTTGTTATCATGATGCAGATGATATATGCAAGTTTTTGCAATTTTAAGAAAATATTGGCATGAGAATGTTATGAGCATTTGTCATCGTGGCAGAAATGAAAGGGGTGCCACGGCAACGAATCCGAAAATGATGCCACGGCAACATATCGGTTCCGGTAGCTCATAGAGATATCAGTGCAAAGGAAGTGTGGCGGGAGCGTGTCATGCAAGGATGGTGGGGTGCTCCCGAATACCGGGTTCCCACATGTCGATGGCAAGGCAACGAGGAACTCGCAAAGAACAACTCGGACACGGTGCAACTACGATCCTCTCAAACATCACATGCATTCGTACACGGACGGTCGTCTCGGAGTTATACCTTCGAAGCATGCCATTCCAGAGCGGAACGAGTTCGTAGTGGAAGTGGTGGAAGTAGACGTTCTCGCGACAGTAGTTGAAGTAGTGTACTATCGGTCCTCGATGGTAGTGGTACACGTTTTCCTGTAGATGTTCGGGTTAACGAGGGGGTACTTGGCGCAACATGGTCTCCGGGGTCGTCGGGTACACGTCACGAAGTAGTCGTACACGTCGACGATAGTTGTTCACTTGATGGCCTTCAATGAGGGTAGTTGTTCTCGTATCGTCGTGGAAGTAGTGGTACTTTTCCGAAGAGGAACTTGATGAACCCAACAGCTCCGAGGCGACGGTAGTCGTACACGGCAACTGTAGTTGAACTTGTAGGGTCGTCCATTTCATGGTACTTAGGCGAATCCACGACAAACGGTAGTCGTACACGGTTCATCGAGGAACTTGACATTTCGGCCTATAGTCGTTCGAGCGTCCGACGGTAATGGTACTCGGTCGTTTCGAAGAGGTACTTGGGGTCTTCGAACTTGCCAGTCTCGATTCTTGCGATGGTAGATGAACTTGACGTATCCGAGGGTACTTGATGACCGACGGACGTCATGGTACTTGTCGATCCGGTCTTCGTAGTATCGTGGTACTTGGGGCTTGGGATTGATTCCAGGGTTGCATGCGTCCACGGCAACACATCGCAGGTGCAAAGAGGCAACGACTTGCGGTTCTGGCCAAGGTCTCGGGCAGCTTGTGTAGGAGCTCGATGGGATGGCCGAGCTTGGCTTGTACAGTGCATAAGGGGACGCTCAGGAGGAGAGAAAGCTACGGGCGTGACAGGGACGAGGCGAATCTGGGTAACACGCACGATGGCGCTGGGAACCAGGCGGACGCAAGCAGGTCCGGGTGGTGTCAGCAGAAGAGTTGGTCGGAGAGAGCGGCTCAGGCAGGAGTTCGTCAGCACGGGGAGGAGGCTAGCGGAGAACGGCGCGGTGGAGTCACAGGAAGGCGGGCCCACGGGCATCCATGGCGGCCGCGAGCAACAAGGGTGCAGCAGCGCGGTGCCGGAGCATGGGCTCGCCGGGCGGCGCGGTCGCAAGGCAAGGCGAGGTCAAAGGAGAAGGAGGGAGCACGCAGGCGAAGGGAGCGCGCGAGACGGCCGGAGCAGACGACGCAGGCGGGGCAGCGATGCTGGCGACGTTCGAGGACGACGCCTCCGGTCAGCGAAGCAGAGGCGCAAGGAAGGCGGAGTTCCTGCTTGGGGAGGCGCGGGAGATGGGCGCCGTGGTGCTCTGCTGCAGGGTGGCTGCAGATGGAGGAGGCGCGGGGAGAAGGAGAGGGATCGAGAGGAGTGAGGGAGTCCTGGATTAGGGGGTCTCCGGACAGCCGAACTATATCCTTTGGCCGGACTGTTGGACTATGAAGATACAAGATTGAAGACTTCGTCCCGTGTCCGGATGGGACTCTCCTTGGCATGGAAGGCAAGCTTGGCAATACAGATATGTAGATCTTCTTCCTTGTAACCGACTTTGTGTAACCCTAGCCCCCTCCGGTGTCTATATAAACCGGAGGGTTTAGTCCGTAGGACAACAACAATCATACCATAGGCTAGCTTCTAGGGTTTAGCCTCTACGATCTGGTGGTAGATCAACTCTTGTAATACTCATATCATCAAGATCAATCAAGCAGGAAGTAGGGTATTACCTCCATCGAGAGGGCCCGAACCTGGGTAAACATCGTGTCCCCCGCCTCTTGTTACCATCCGCCTTAGACGCACAGTTCGGGACCCCTACCCGAGATCCGCCGGTTTTGACACCGACATTGGTGCTTTCATTGAGAGTTCCACTGTGCCGTCACCGTAAGGCTTGATGGATCCTTCGATTATAGGTAACGATGTGGTCCAGGGTGAGGTTTTCCTCCCCAGGCAGATCTTCGTATTCGGCGGCTTCGCATTGCGGGCCAACTCGCTTGGCCATCTGGAGCAGATCGGGAGCTACGCCCCTGGCCATCAGGTCAAGTTCAAAAACCTGAACTACACTGCCGACATCCGCGGAGACTTGATCTTCGACGGATTCGAGCCTATACCAGGTGCGCCGCATGATCACGACGAGCATGATTTAGCTCTGCCGTCGGACAGTGTTCGGGAGACCAGACCTGCAACTACTCCGGCCCTCAATCTGGAGCAAATTGCGCCATCCGAGGACGAGTGGATAGACCCCGCCATGGAGGCCGCACTCTCAGTGGCGATAGAGATGGATACTGACTTCACCCCTTATGAGAGCCGTGTTGCCGAAACACTGGATTCATCTCCTGCCACGGACTCCGAGCCGCCTGCGTCCGTGACTATCGAATCCGATTGGGCGCCGATCACGGAGTTTACCTCCGCGGATATCTTTCAGCGCTCGCCTTTCGACGACGTGCTAAATTCATTAAGGTCTCTCTCATTGTCAGGAGAACCTTGGCCGAACTATGTCCGACTAGAATGGGATGCGGACAACGAAGAAATTCGCTGCCCACCCACCACCCACTTAGTAGACTTCGACTCCGAAGACATCGACAGTATGGACGACGATGCAGGAGACGAAAAGGAACCACCGCCCACAGGGCGCTGGACCGCCACCTCATCATATGATATATACATGGTGGACACCCCCAAAGAAGGCAATGGCGACGAGACAGCGGAGGATGACCCCTCCAAGAAGCAACCCAAGCACCGACGTCAGCGGCACCGCTCTAAGTCCCGCCATAGCAAAAGTAGTGATACCGGCACAAGAGACAATAACACTCCGGATAGTGCCGAAGATGACAACAATCCCCTCCAGCACGATTTAGAGCGGGAGGGTGAACAAGCTAGCCCTCCAGAGCAGGCAGCAGATGGAGAATCGGAGGAGGACAATTACATGCCTCTCTCCGAAGACGAGGTGAGCCTCGGCGACGAAGAATTTATCATGCTTGAGGATCCCGTCAAGCAGGAGCGCTTCAAGCGCCGGCTTATAGCCACAACAAATAGCCTGAAGAAAAAGCAACAACAGCTTCGAGCTGATCAAGATTTGCTAGCAGACAGATGGACCGAAGTCCTTGCGGCCGAGGAATAGGAACTCAAGCGCCCCTCCAAGAGTTACCCAAAGCGCAGGTCGCTACCCTGACTCGAGGAGGAAGCATTGAAACTTACATCACCAGTGTACGATGCGGCTGACCGGCCACCTCGTGGCTGAGCCAGAGAGGCGTTTCAGCCTGAAGTTCAGCCTGCACCGCGCCACCACTCAAACAAAAATACCAAGGCCCGGGGCAACACGCGGGACCTGCGAGACGTATTGGAAAGCAGGGCAAAACATGCAAGGTCAATATACGGGTCACGGGGGCGCGCGCCAACGCGGGACGATGACTATCACGCCGGATACACTAAAAGTAAATCCGGCCGGGCCGAATACAGCAGGCAAGACTCATATGAACAACGTCGTGATATAGCCCGACACAGAGGCACTGCACACCCCCTATGCTTCACTGATGAAGTTATGGATAACGAATTCCCGGAGGGTTTTAAACCCGTAAATATCGAATCGTATGATGGTACAACAGATCCCGCTGTATGGATTGAGGATTTCCTCCTCCACATCCACATGGCTCGCAGTGATGATCTGCATGCCATCAAGTACCTCCCACTAAAACTTAAAGGACCAGCTCGACATTGGCTGAATAGCTTGCCAGCAGACTCCATCGGCAGTTGGGAGTATTTGGAAGATGCATTCCTTGACAACTTCCAGGGCACTTATGTGCGACCATCGGATGCTGATGACTTGAGCCATATAACTCAGCAGCCAGGGGAATCGGCCAGGCAATTCTGGACACGGTTCCTAACTAAGAAAAACCAAATTATCGACTGTCCGGACGTAGAGGCCTTAGCGGCATTCAAACATAACATCCGTGACGAGTGGCTCGCCTGGAACCTCGGCCAGGAGAAGCCAAAGTCTATGGCAGCCCTCACGACACTCATGACCCGCTTTTGCGCGGGCAAGGATAGCTGGCTGGCTCGCAGCAACAACACATCAAGGAATCCGGGCACTTCGGATACTAAATATGCCGACGGCAGACCACGTTGTAACAGACACAAGCGCCACAACAACGGCGATAACGCTGATGATACGACAATCAATGCCGAATTCAGAGGCTCTAGAACCGGTCAGCGGAAAAAGCTATTCAAAAGAAGTACTCCGGGCCCTGATTAGCCAGCCAATCACACCAACAGAGAATGCTAGGTGTTTAAACAGGCCGGCAAGTTGAATGCCGAAAACAAGGACAAGGGGCTGCATAGTGATGACGAGGAGGAACCCCGGCCGCCGAACACGGGAGGACAGAAGAGGTTCCCCCCACAAGTGAAGACGGTGAACATGATATACACAACCAACATTCCCAAGAGGGAACGGAAGCGTGCACTAAGGGACGTCTATGCGATGGAGCCCGTCGCCCCAAAGTTCAACCCATGGTCCTCTTGTCCAATCACCTTCGATCGCAGGGACCACCCCACTAGTATCCGTCATGGAGGATCCGCCGCATTGGTCCTAGACCCCATCATCGACGGATTTCACCTCACTCGAGTCCTTATGGACGGCGGCAGCAGCCTGAACCTGCTCTATCAGGATACAGTGCACAAAATGGCATAGATCCCTCAAGGATCAAACCCACCAAAACCACCTTTAAGGGCGTCATCCCAGGTGTAGAGGCCCATTGCACGGGCTCAATCACACTGGAAGTGGTCTTCGGATCTCCGGACAACTTCGGAAGCAAGGAGTTAATCTTCGATATCGTCCCGTTCCGCAGTGGCTACCACGCACTGCTCGGGCGAACCGCATTTGCAAAATTCAATGCGGTACCGCATTACGCATACCTCAAGCTCAAGATGCCAGGACCTAGGGGGTCATAACAGTCAATGGAAACACAGAATGCTCGCTTCGCACGGAAGAGCACACTGTGGCCCTCGCAGTAGAAGCACAAAGCAGCCTTTTAAGGCAAACCGCCAATTCGGTGATACAGCCCTCGGACACCGTCAAGCGAGTCCAACCTGCAACAGGATCGCCTGGCACGTTCAGAGCTCGCCTAGCAATTCGGCCCCCGTCCCAGTCCCGGTCAAGCGACGAAATCCATGCCGTGCGTACATAATTACGCACTAAAAATACCATGGGCATATGCGGGGGCACGACCAGGGCACATCCCGCAATGCGGCTTCACCGCCCTAGGGGTTGCATACCTTTATCATTTTTTCTCTTTCAGGACCTTGCTCTCTGGAAGCCCTTTCTGGCAGTATGATTGCCAGACACATTACGGGAAGGAACAACCAAGGAGGCAAGAAGCTAAGACGAACAAGAGAACCCCAGGTGGTCTCTAATAACAATCCATATACCCGCTTTTTACTACCCATACGCAGCTTGCCCTTGGATAGGACATGTCAAATAGTCCTATTTTTTCCTTATCGCACTACTTGTATCAGTACGCTTCGACGTATTATTTAAATAGCAATGCATATCATTAGTCTATTATTGCATTATCCATCCCTTTTTTCTTATATGTTCATTTACGACAACTTGCACCCATACATTCTGGTACGGTCAGTACGCCAGGGGCTTTCGTTTACCCCATAATACGGCGTGAGAAGTCCGAACACTTTCGACAGTGCGGCACCCCGAACTTATAGCATTATATGCATCAGCTCCGAATCATGTCTTGGGTCAATAGTTGGGTTTGCCCGGCTCCCATGTTTTGGTACCTTACGTTCCGCTATATCGGCTAAGGTAGCGCTGGGAGAACTACTGCGATTGTGTCCCGGTTCTTCCGGACGAGCACCTCAGTAGAGAAAGCCGAAAACGGATTGCCATGATAAGGCGAGAGCTGGTCGCTGTTCGAGAGGTCTCAAGTCCTTAAAGACTTTTCCACTTCAGGCGAGGAGTCGGCCTTGCCCGACTTAGGTGTATATAGCGCCCCAAATTCGGCCTTCCGAATACTAGGGGCTTTGCCAAAATTTAAAATTGTAGACTTCTATGGCTAAGTGAAAGTGATAAAGCCTTATAGTCCGATTGCCTGGTTTGTTGTGCTGAACACCTCCCTCGAAGGAACCAAAATTGGGATAAATAGTGCTCAAGTTTATCCCGAACACCCTAGTACTAGTTACATGGGGGCAGAAGACAATGACTGGCCAACTCTCAGATTTTATAAACGGCCGCACATAAGGTAATATTTTAAATTCAAAAAGCATTGCATATCGCAAATGAACTCGTTTCACATTACAGGATCACATGAGCATGTTCATTCAAAAATTACATCTCTAGCACATTCCTCCACCACAAGGCGGGAACCCTTCAGGACACTATCATAATACATTTCGGGGCAGCGATGCTCCTTGCCCTCCGGCGACCCCTCCTTCACCAGCTTTACAGCGTCCAGCTTCGCCCAGTGCACCTTCGTCCGCACAAAAGTCCTACGCGCACCCTCGATGCAGACGGACCGCTTTATGACTTCAAGCCGTGGGCAGGCATCCACAAGCCGCCTCACCAGACCGAAGTAGCTGCTAGGAAGGGGATCGCCAGGCCACATCCGGACTATAAGACCCTTCATGGCCTGTTCGGCCGCCTTGTGAAGCTCGACCAGTTGCTTCAGCTGGTCGCTCAAGGGCATTGGGTGTTCCGTCCCAGTATACTGAGACCAGAACAACTTTTTCATCGAGCTCCCCTCCTCAGCTCGGTAAAACTCCGCGGCATCTAGTACACTTGGGGAAGATCTGTGAACGCTCGTGGAGAGCTCCAAACTCGGGTAAGTAAAAGGAAAGTTTCCTTCACATGCTTGCTTTGCATAATGAATGCCTTACCCGCTGCTATCTTCTTCACCGCATCAATCTCCTGGAGGGCCTTGTGGGCTTCAGCCTTGGCGCTCCGTGCGCTTTCAAGCGCCTTCGCAAGCTCGGACTCTCGCGTCTTAGAGTCAAGCTCCAAGGACTCGTGTTTTTTGGCGAGAGCCTCGAGCTCTTGCTGCACCTCGCCTACCCGGGCTTCTTGCTTTTCCCGCTCAATGCGCTCCTTGGCCGCTTTGTCTTCGGCCTCGGACAGCGCCTTCTTCAGGGTCGCCACCTCGGTTGTGGCCCCTGTCAAATTCATGATGATCCTATTACTTTACAACCAAATTTCTTTTTAATATATAGAGAAGGTATTGCTTACCTTTGATCTCCTCGACCTGCCTCTTGGTAAGGCCGAGCTCTTCCTCGGACCGCTCAAGGTCCTGCTTCAGTGCAGCGACCTCCGCAGTATGTGCGGTAGCGGCCAACAGTGAAGCCTGCATATGCACATAGACATATTCTGATTAGACTCCGGAGTCATTATTTGATCCTCTATTCGGCCTTTCTTCGCGAACGCCAAACAGAGCATCAGAGGCTACTGTCTATGCGGTAATATTTTCCTATATTTTGATTGCTTACTTGAAAGCCTGTTAGGAGGCTGGCACAAGCTTCGGTTAGTCCATTTTTGGCGGACTAAACTTTCTCGATCACCGCACTCATGATAGTGCGGTGCTCTTCGTCGACGGAAGCGCCGCGAAGTGCTTCCAGCAAGTTGTCCGGTGCCTCTGGATGGACAGGGGCCACCGACCGGGGCGGCTTGCCCCTCTTAAGGGGGGGGGGGGGGGGTCGCCCGCCGGAGTTCAGAACCACCGAAGGTTCCGGCGCAGTGTTCGGCTGGGGGCCGAACTTGGAGCCCGTGGGAGTCTTGCTCCCTTTGCGCCCAGGGTCCGGAAGGTCGCCTCGAGGTGCCCCCAAGACTACCTCCCCTCGGCTCGGTGCCTTTTGAGACAACACCTCGACGTTGTCCATAGGGCAAGGGGTGGACGCGGTCGGAAGTGAATCGCTATTCATATCCGATGAGTCCAAAGAACCGTCCGACGAAGATACGTCAAGACGGGCTCGGGACGGACTGCATAATCATATTCGGCGTAAGGAGAAGCAGTGCAATAAAACATACCATGAATTACTATGGTATCCAGATACTTACGACTTCGTCAGGGGCTTCTCCCTGGGTAACCACTCGTCGCCGTTGTAGGCAGCTGTCGTGGTGCAGTCCGGAAGAAGGGTCCTTCCCTTCTTGGACCCTTCGGCCTCCCCGGTTGGGGCGGCCTTCCTTTTCTTGTCTCCCCGGCTGGGGGGGGGGGAGAACTTTCCTCTTCCTCCTCCTCATTTTCGTGGGAGGAGTGCGCTTCGGAGTTATCGGATGATGAGTCCGATATAACCTTGCGCCAGAGACCCTTTTGGGTCCCCGTGTCCTTCTTCTTGGCCTTCTTCACCGTAACCTCGTAAGGCACCGGAACCAGTATCTCCGTTAGGAGAGCATCTGCATGATCTTCAGGCAGGGGGGCTAGGCAATCGATCTGCTCCGCTGTCTCCACCCAGTCCTGTTAATGGCATGGAAGCTTAGATCCCGCACATGATTAAAACTGGGGAAAATAAATATCCTGTGAGATATAAAAACTTATCGGATTGGCGTGGCGCTTTGCGCTGAGTCCGCGGTCCTCGATAAGGGGAGGAGGTACCTCGGCGCCCTTGAATAGCACCTTCCAGATGTCCTTGTGCATCGTGTCGAAGAGCTCTCGCAGCGTCTAGTGCTTGGCCGGGTCGAACTCCCACAAATTGAATACCCGTCGTTGACACGGGAGAATCCGGCGGAAGAGCATGACCTAGACCACGTTGACGAGCTTGATTTTCTTGCTCATCATGTTCTTGATGTAGGTCTGGAGTCCGGTCAGCTCTACCGGGGAACCCCAGGACAGGCCTTCTCTTTCCAGGAGGTGAGCCGTGTGGGGATTCCGGATCGAAATTCGGGGGCCGCCACCCAGTTGGTGTCACGCGGCTCGGTGATGTAGAACCACCCGATTGCCACCCCTTTATGGTCTACACATAGGAGCCTTCGAGCCAGGTGATGTTAGGAATTTTGCCCACCATGGCGCCTCCGCACTCTACTTGCTGGCCGACCACCACCTTCGGTTTAACATTGAAGGTCTTCAGCCACAGGCCGAAGTGGGGCCTGATGCGGAGGAAGGCCTCGCACACGACGATAAACGCTGAGATGTTGAGGATGAAATTGGGGGCCAGATCATGAAAATCCAGACCGTAGTAGAACATGAGCCCACGGACAAACGGGTGAAGGGGAAATCCCAGTCCGCGGACAAAGTGGGTAAGGAAAACTACCCTCTCATGGGGTTCGGGCATAGGAATGATCTGCCCCGCATCTAGCAGCCGGTGCGCAATGTCCGCGGCCAGATATCCGGCTTCCCGTAGCTTTGTGATGTTCTCCTCCGTGACGGAGGAGACCATCCACTTGCCTCCCGCTCCGGACATGCTTGGAGTGGTTTGAGGAGAAAGATGCGAACTTGGGCGCTGGAGTTCGAGTGCGCGATAATGGATAAGCAAGGAGGAAGAAGGCGTGGGTAAAGAGGGTGAATCTTTGTCCCTTTATAAGGGCGGAAGAGGCGATGCGCCTCCCCACTTACCCGCTAAAATCACTTATTCCCTGAGCATCGTAATTGATGGAACGGTTGGGTTACCCATACCCGTATTAATGAGAATCCCGTGATGAGGGGACACGATCTCTGCTTCGACAAGATGTGTCAAGAAAACCGCCTCGCGATATGTGCAGTGTTGGTTGAGAAAAACGGTTCGAATAATGACCGGGCCATGGCATGATGTCATGTTACTAAACGTGTCAGCAGATTAGATTTGTGGAGATACTATTCTCTCTACGGTGGTATGTGGAACTTGTTTTGCAGAGTCGGATACTATCCTTGTGTTCAAAATCTTCTATGGAGTATTCGGAGGAAGAACCCGCCTTGCAATGTCAAAGACAAATCTGCGCGCCGGACTCATCGTCATTGAAGCCTGGTTCAGGGGCTACTGAGGGAGTCCTGGATTAGGGGGTCTCTGGACAGCCGGACTATATCCTTTGGCCGGACTGTTGGACTATGAAGATACAAGATTGAAGACTTCGTCCCGTGTCCGGATGGGACTCTCCTTGGCGTGGAAGGCAAGCTTGGCAATACGGATATGTAGATCTTCTTCCTTGCACTACAAAAAAATACACTTCTGTGATGATACGTGTTTGTCACAGTAGGTCGCGTTTTTTGTCATGCATGTACATCCATGACAAATTTATGACAGAATCAAGATAGTCATACCTGTGCTGTCGTAGAAGTGTTCCATGACATTACCAAAATTATCATCACGGAAGTGTTCACTTCCATGACAATAAATCGCGCGTCACAGAAGTGCTTTCGTCAAGGGTGACCGACACGTGGCATCCACCGTAACGGAACGCCGTTAAGCTATCGGGTCGGGTTTTGGATCCGATAACCCGTTAACAACCCCGACCAATGGGGATTTTCCATGTGTAAAATCATTATTGGCTGGAGGAGACACGTGTCAGGTCCATGTTGGCACATGTGTCACTCATCCAATGGGCGAGACGCGCCTATGATGTGTTGACACATGGACCGGCCCATCAAGTTTAAATGGGCCGGCCCAACTGAAGGCCCATAAGATTTTGCGGACCATAATGGGCCGGCCCAGCTAAAGGCCCATGAGATTTTGCGGACCATAATGGGCTGGCCCAGCTAAAGGCCCACAAGATTTTGCGGGCCATAATGGGCCAGCCCAGGTAAAGGCCCACAAGATTTTTGTGTGCCATAATGGGCCGGCCCAGGTAAAGGCCCACAAGATTCTTGCGGATCATAATGGGCCGGCCCAGCTAAAGGCCCACGGGATTTCGCTGACATTAATGGGCCGGCCCAGCTATAGGCCCACAAGATTTTGAGGACCCTAGTAGGCCGGCCCATTAACTGGCTGCCATGTTTTGGGCCAAATGTCGGCCCATATTTGATCCGGTCCATTAATGGCCTGCCACGCTCCGGGCCTAATAGTGGCCCGTTAAAATCCTACCATGTTTTGGGCCAAATTACGGCCCAGATCAAGTCCGGCCCTTTAAGAGGCTTTGGGCTCAATTATGGTCCATATCAGATTCGGCCCGTCAACTGGACACTATGCTTTTGGGCCCACTTGCTAAAGGCCCACTTAGTAATTCGGCCTGATATTAGTTTTGGCCTGTTAAGGGCCCGTTTAACATTTCGGCCGTATATTAATTTCGGCTTGTTAAAAGCCCGTCATATAGTTGGGCCTAACTACGGCCCGGTTTGCATCCGGCCTGCTCGCAGTCGATATCTGATTGGGCCAAACAGGACCGAGACAATTTTGGTCTGTTAAAAGCCCTTGATTTGATTCGCACAATCATGGGCCAGGGTTCATTTCGAGCTGCTGCCGACCCGTGAGCTGTTCGGCACGTTTCAGGCCCAACCTACATCGTGATTGCATGACGGCCCGATTATGTGCCGTAATTTTACGGTTTGGCCAGTTTACTATGAAGACAGGATATATATATATAGTAAAATAACTGCAGCGTCGTGAATAAGAAAAAACCTAGACTATACAATAAAGAAATTACGGCATATTACATCCACTGGGCATCAAAGTTCACCACTATGATAATAAAGCACAAGCAGACAATAGATTACATACACTGGGCATCAAAGATCGCCACCAGTGCAAATAAACACGCCGACAAAATAATATACAAAACAGACATCACTTCAATAGAGTTCAAGAAAGGTTAGCCCTGCTGGGGAGTTGCAGCGCAAGCAGCTGAGCAAGATGATGAGACTGCGCTTGTTCAACACTTATATCTTCCTCACTCTGAAAGATAAACAAGCAGACAGATGACAGGTTTTGCACATAAAAGTATTAGTGCTGACAATTCATCACATTTCTTACTGACGAATAAAGTGACACAATTTAAAATTGCATTAACACAATATGGTATTGTTCAGGTCAAGACATGGCTGGAAATGACATTGTGAAGGAGTTGGCAGCTTCACGACACCATTGGATTACAGATCAAGAACTCATAAGTATCAATGGTTAGTCTGCTGTCAATTTATACCATTTCAGATTGGCAAATAAAGAGACGGTTTAAATAATAGTAGAATGATATGACATTGTTCATAGTTAAGACATTGCAGAATATGACATTGTGTTGTAGTGGGTAGGTTCACCACACCACTGGATTACGGATGAAGAACAGAAGCATACATGCAGTGCAAAAGAAGATCACTTGCTCTGTATAGTTTAATTTACATGGTATGAAGAAGGAACTTGGTTGTACAACTGAAAACTTAAATTGAGAAAGGACAAATTTTTGTTTATGAACTACATAATAAACTTTAAACAAGCAATTTGATGCAAACACCAAAAATAAACAGCTGTTGCAGTCATGCCTAACCAAATATATACAACAAAGTTTGAAGGCTTGAGATGGACAAACTTACATTATTGGTGAAGACAGGCTCTATAAAGGCCTTGTCCATGCTGATGGGGGGGGGCAATTCAAGAAGTTTACCACAGAATCTTCTTCAAAAGCATTGCCTTTATTCTACATTTTGTTAAGAGTAAATATAGATGTGATAATATACGAAAAATGGAGAATATTTAAGATAAGATGAAGAGTGATGCTACATAACCAAGTAGCTATAAATGTAAGTGCAGCGATACAGGCAAAAGGTACAGCCAAGAGCAATGCACAGCTAAACTTCTTCAGTACCAACCTTATGGTAAGAGTAAATATAGGTCTGATGTGTAGAAAATGGAGGGCAAAGGAAAATAAGCTGCAGAGTGATGGTACATGAACAACTACCTGTCATTATAAGTACACTGATAAAGGACAACATGTACTTACAAGAACAATGCAGAGCTAAAAAACATTAGCATTGGATATATTCTACACTAATGTAACCATTCATACAAATCAGATAATTTGGAGCGAACAATTGATAAGCAAGCTATCATGCATACTGCTGTCACATAATGAACCAGGTATGTATGCAAGTACAATGATATAGGACAATAGGTACTAACAAGAGCAAAGCAGTGGGAAACATATTTGCGATATCATGTCGTTCTTGTCAAACCGTAATTCTTCTTCGAGCAGATTTCCTGCAAAAAAGATCCATAAGGCACATGCGGAAAAGTAGAAGTTCAAATTGTCATGTGATTTCATAGACAGTACCTCATCCTGGGAACGAGACCAGTGCATAACAAGGTTTTTCCATTCAATGTCTTCTAAATTTAGCATAGGAGACTTCACCGGAAATTCGTTTATAGACTTGCCATCAAAGTGTGATTTCCTCAGGTAACACCGATACTGCTGCAATGCTTCCTTGAAAAGCACAAGCAAGCTTTGCTCGTCATGACTATCCAGATTGACCATCGCCTAGTTACAACAATGTAATGTAAATCGTTGATGTGTTCAATCAACAGAAAACAGGAAAATAATAACCATGAATAATAGCACTTACACGTAAGTTGGACAGGAAGATGTGAAAATGGTGTTTGTCTTCACAATAAGCTTCCCATGATGGGAATATATGCACGTAGTCCCTAACAACATTGAAAGCATTATCTTTTAAACTGGGAATAAATGGAATGGGGTTCCAATCTGCAGGAATTGGCCGTCTCTGCAGTTGGGATAGGTCTTCGGCTGGTGGACTTGCTGTACTTTTTGCTGGAGTGGGATTTTTCTGTGGTACAGCTGGTGCTATGGCAAATGAAATCGGTATACCTTTTGCTGGAGTGCAGGTCCTGTGTGGTGGGGCTAGTGGTGTGGCCAGTGAAGTATGGGTACAGTCTGCTGGAGTCGGTCCTACGTTTTGTGTCACTGGTTGTACAACCAATATAAGTGGGGTGCTATCTGATTTCTCCGGCACCACCACGTTTTTCAAGGACTTTGCTGGTGCTCCTTCAGGTTCGGCAATCACCCTCTTCTTTTTGATGTCTGATGCACAAGAACAACATTTGAGTGGAAAAACATGGTATGATGACAGATGGAATATGTATTGATAATGGATGGGCATGGCATCTCGACATATATGATGAGTAAACTAAGCAGATGGCGGTGCAACAAAGTAGAAAAAATGCAAGACAACATATGCAAGATACCCACAATCAATAAAAAATTGCCAAATTAGAACAGGCACCTTGATGGGTGAACAGGACAGGCCATCTAGCTTTGACTCCTTGAGGTTAGAATAGTCATTAGGATCATATTCTGAACAAGAATCAACAGGTGGGGAGCGTATGAGTTTCATTGCATCCAGAATGGCACTCAATGCCTTGGTGCCAATTTTGCAAGTCATTGCAGTGTTTAGCTTCAAGAGTGGACTACTGCTAATGCGACACAAAGCAGCTACACAGATCATAGTGTAGACATAACGGGAAAACCTTAAGCATCAGAGTAAAATCAGCAAAGTGGAACTTGCTAGAATATATGTGCTAGTATTGCCGGTACGGCTAGAAAGGCTTCGGATACCAGCTCTCTTCAAGTGAAGGTGCGGTACTGTTAATATGAGTGTAACTCTCAAAGGTGACACAACTCCCCACATTTCCTTGCTATTCTTATAGGATTCAAGTGGGCAGGCCACTACAAATCATATTCCTATGTTTACAAGATCCTACGAATCAAAGAGGCTCAAAGTGTCCATCACAATCGACCGTATATACCTCTACACTTCAAATGTCCCTGCTCATCTTCAGTACAAGGAACATATTGTACTACTATCATACTCCCTCTGTTCCAAAATATAAGTCTTGGTAGAGATTTCCACTATGGATCACATACAGATGTATCCAGATACATTTTAGAGTGTAGATTCACTCATTTTGCTCCATATGTAGTCCATGGTGGAATCTATACAAATACTTGTATTTAGGAACGGAGAGAGTACATATTAAAGAAGAACGAAAGAGGAACATGGTAAAGAAGAGCAAGCAGATTTTGGATAATAAAATGTTGGTTGTGCAGTGCCCACACATGATGAACCAGAGCGCATTGAGAATGCAACTCCCAGCTGTCTCTTGACCATTTCAGGCGGTTGGATGATGATCCTACGTCTCCTAACCCTTCTTCTTCCTCGTCTCTGATTCTTCCCATACAGAACACCGCACGGGCCGCCGGCCGAACCACCGGCCCCCACCGCCTGTGTTCCTCCGCCACCCCACCCCCACCCCCGTCCCAACCCCCACCCGCGTCGAGTTTTCTTCGTTCAGCGAGGCCCCACAACCACCCGAGCCCCTTCGATCGCACCGGCAAACTCCTGCGAGCTCTGAAAAATCGACTGACCCAATTTTGAAATTTAGTCCACTGTGATTTAACTAGTGTGGAATATAAAAGGGGAAAACCATAAGCATTGGGAGTATAGTGTTGAGCGTGCCATGGCGGATCTGAAGGTGCAAACCGGACAAAGGCAACTTCGCAACCAAGACAAGAAATCAGAATAAAGTAGTGGCGATCTATTTTCTTGTTGCGATAAATAAGTTGAGCAGATACAAAAGAGTACCGCCTCTGGTGCGGCGCCGTGTATGCATCTGCTGAGAATTTGACGGTGCTGCGGTCGCGATAGCTGTCGGTGGCGAGGAAGCAGATCTAGGAGGGTAGACGGCGGCGGCGGGGCGCGGTGGACGAGACGGTCGTAGGAGCGGCGTCGGCAAGGTGGACGACGACGGGGATGAAGCGAGAGGACGGGATGCAAGGATCCCGGTCAGAAGCCGTGGATGAGAGAGGTCGATCTCTTGTAATGGACGGCAGTGTCGGGGTATCAGCTCCGGCATGGTGGAGGAGGACGGCGGTGGATGGGGTGGCGGACGGCGGCGGACGGAGGAGGGTGGGGTGGAGACGGTGTTTTGGCGTCCACGGAGTACGAATGGGGAAAAGGGAGGTAGAGAGGAAGGGGGAACCATGTATTCAGGGCGCGCTTGTCTCAAATGCGAGGAAATTTACAAACTTAGCCCCCGTTTCAAATTTCTACTACATCACAACAACAATAGTCGGTTGGGGATAGGACGGTAATCTCGCATACACCGAATATTTGCCGACGAGAGTTTGTTTTTGGCGCCCACCGTGTATGAATATGAATCGGGGAGGGAGTCGATTTCGGCCGAGGACACACTGTGTTTTGGCGCCCACCATGTATGAATCCGGTAAGAGGCGGTTACGTCACGTTTGGGTGAAATTACAAACCTACCCTTATCGAAACCTATAGAAATCCAGCAGATAGGCTTTGCGTGGCAGGGATAGGCAGTAGTGATTTCCATCTCGCAGATTTTGGTTTCGGGCGGTTACGGCGATTTTCCCCGCTTCGTTCAAATTTTGCAGAGTGCACGTTTACCGTGCCAACTCAATTCGAATCCCGTTTGTATTCTATTTTTTTCGGGTGGGATCCATTTTCAATTGGAATTACATTCTATATACATCATTTTTTTATATATACTTTCAAAAGCACAACACCATTTATACATAAATATGGTTTATAAATGGCATGATCTCAGATTCATAAGGTTGTATCCATCAATTTGGATTTTCAAATATTTGAAACCACTTTATGTTGAAATCCAATGTATGCATTCCTCGCTAACTATCTCCAATTAATGTGTGTTTCATGCGGGGTTTTTTAGTTCTCAAACATGTATAATGTGTTTCACACACGCAACATATAGTGTAATCCCGTTTAGTCATTAATTGCATATAAACCATGCATTGTTTGTAATTGAAGAATCTATGGATCACCAATATTGATAAACTATATAACATTACACGTGTGCCCAAATTCAAATGAATATGCATGTTTGATACACCAATTTGCGTTATGATATTATCGATGTCGTGATCTCCAGTTTAAATATTTGAATCCCCTTTAATCCAGATATTCGTTTCATATAGCTATCACTCATGCTTATATAGGACTATCTCTCTGGACCTATACACGTTCATCGTCTCTCAGGTATCTCTCGTGCTACCTGTATGTCGACAATGATCTTTTATCTTCGTAACACACTGATGGTACTCTCTCCCTCGACCTTCATCACTCTATCTCTCTCTAAGTATATCTCGCTCCCTGCTATGTGTCTCTAACTATGATTCTCCATGTGGAATCTCTTTCTCTCACACAAACACAAAACTTTGTCTCCCG